>NC_064811.1:22919908-23027825 GCF_023721935.1 Panthera uncia | reverse complement strand
TATATATATATATATATATATATATATATATATATATATGAAATTTTCGAATGGCATTCTTAGGTATCTATTTTATTTTCTTTAGCATTTGTATTCTTTCATGCTTACTTAAAATGTTATACTAACCATGAACCACAGATTTTGACAACATTTATATTCTCATTAAGTTCTCAATCTTTATAGTTTTCATATATAACTCTAGTGTGGTTTTGTAGTTATTGTCATTAATTTCTACTTTTATTGCCTTATGACATTCAGCAATATTCATATAATTACCACCCTGATAGAACATACTGCATTAGGTAGAGACAATCAACAAACAGGTGTAGTCATGAGAATGACTGTTTTACAGGATAGTCCAAAAGTCCTGTATGCATATAGACATTTAATCCAAGACCTAGAAGCTAAAAATTATACATGTGAAGTCAGATTAAGGACCATTATACCCAGGGAACAACAAGTCATTAAATGGGAAGAGTGGATTTCCTTTGAAGAAATCTGAGACTAAATATTTTTAAGATGAAATATTAATTAATGACTGAGGGAAAAAGAAATGAGATGGAATTGAAAAGATATTAGCTAATTCCATCTTGTAGTTCATGAGACATTTGTACTAACTGCAGAAGAAGCCGTTGAAGAGTTGTGTGCTCACAAAGACGTACAATGGTTTGTATCTCCAAAACTTTATTTTGCCTGCTGTTTTATGGTAGCCATGGGATGCACTGCCCAGATCAGCTTTCAGGAAAGAATCCCAGCTGTGGAGATGAGTAAGCAAACAGCCTCCACCAGTCAGTTCCTTCAGGTTCAGCTTCAAGGAGTAGAGGCTTGCCTCCTTTGAGGTTATACTCTTCCCAGGGCAGTCCATAGCTGAGGGCAGAAAGGCCTAGATATTTCAGCCAACAAAGGAGAATCACCATGTGCAATATTCCCTCTAGAACTTCTGATCCTGTCGGGTGTTTGTGGTCCTCTATCGTAATTCAACTTCTTCCTCAGTGTCATCCTGCTTCTTTTCAGAGGTACTGATCTCTAATGAACACCTTGCATCCAAAACTCTAAGAGTCTGCTGAGGGGAAAATAATCTGCATGGTGTTTGGATAATGGATTATAGAGGGCAACAGTGTCTGTTAGGAGATTGTGGTGACAGTCTTGGTTAGAGAAGATGGAGACAGATAGGCAAAAGGAATCTACTTTAGTGAAATTTACGGTTCTCAATTCCAAAAGTTGATATTTGGCTGAAAAAGGAAATGACTCAAAATGCTAATTTGTGTTTAACTAAACGACAATTTTTATCTTGAGTTTTTGCTCAGAACTGATGGCTTACATTTCCAAAACCCAAATGTTCTGTTTTGGATGGAATTTTATTTATATGATGTCTCATGTCTTACTCTAGTTTGATCTCTTTAAAGACAAAGTTGAATATCCTTAATGTTTGATTTCATGCCAGAGTTGCTCCTATCTTAATTCTCTGTTTTGTAAAATGCATCATGTTAACCATTCTGTTACCATTGACTTACCATTGCTCTACTAAGGAAGAAAAATTTTCCACAGTCACTGACATTTCATTATTTTCCTCAATAAACAAACGATAGAGATCTCATAAATGCTTGGTTTCTTAATTTAACTATATTATATTCTTTTATATTTTTGCTCTCAAAGTGTATTAAATCCCACTAGAAACAACACTCGTGTTTCTAGCAATATCTGCCCTTTTCGAAACCTTGATACCAACGGTATACTGATCTAGAATAGATTCTAGTCTATGAATACTTAGCTTGAAACTACTTTATAAAAAACAAAAACAAAAACAAAAACAATTCATTGATAAAAGGGCTGTCGGGAATAAGTACATGGCCAGAAAAGGAATGCTTCTGAATATCAAAAACTGAGTGAAAGGAAACTATGATCTCATGCAGATCAAAGCGGTAATAGCTTGATGATGCCATCTCTGTATTTTGCAAGACATACTTGATCATTTTACCATAGTAGAGTGTCATGGGCACAGCCTTCAAAAGTGACTCTCCAGAAGTGCTGTTATTAGGCTTACAAAAGTTAGCTGATGCAATAATATGCAACCATCTCTCTCCACCTTCTATAAATATAAGAATGTGGAAGAGTGATGTCATCGAATGAGCCCAATGAACTTAACCCAATGTCAATAAATGCTTACCTTTTTTTTTTTTTTTCATTGAAATAGCAGTTGAAATTGAAATAGTAGTCATCCTAGGGGTGCCTGAGTATCTCAGTCAGTTAAGCACCTGACTCATGGTTTTGGCTCAGGTCATGATCTCACAGTTCGTGGGTTTGAGGAACTGTCAGCCACAGAGCCTGCTTGGGATTCTCTTTCTCCCTCTTTGTCTGCCCTTTCTCTGCTCGTGCTCTGTCTGTCCGTCTCTCGCTCAAAATAAATAAATAAACATGAAAAAGATTTTAAAAAGAAATAATAGTCATCCCATAGCTTTGCACAGCTCTGAGTAGGGTCTGGCTCTCAAGAAGATTTAAAAATAACAGAATTCTTACCTTCAAGGGTACACATTCTATTAAAGAATGTGAGATATACTTGTAAGCAATTATGCTATCAGGTACATAGTTATGGCCAATCTAAGAGGGTTTCCAATAGATGTAAAAAGCAAAATTGGCTCTGACCATCCATGGGATTATTCTTTAGCTGTTTAATAGACAACAGCTTGTTAAACACTTTGGTATAGAAATAACTCTATCAAATGGACCTGTTCCATATTAAAAAGTGACTGTTGAAAAGTGGTTGGCTAAGCCAGAGATTGCATTTTCAAACTTGCTTGTGCCACGTGGGGCCACATTTCTGGGTTTTGGCTAATGGAGTACGAATAGAATTGTTGTGTAATTCAAGGTGGAACTTATAAAATCACTGTCTGGTCCTTCACTGTCTCATTCCTCATTGCTGTTGACAAAAGTTTAATGATGAAAATATTCTTAGAAGTCACAAGGTTGAGATGGCAAAGAAATAGTTTCTTGAGTATCTGAGTGATAATGTGGAGCAGTTCAGTAAATTACATCATAGAAAATAAAGAAGCTTACCGATTATTAAGGTTAAGGTCAAGATACATCATCAAGTAATTCCACTTGTTTATAATTATGTGTATACCTGTATATAATTATGAATATCATGCCAGGAATACAAACTAATATTTTTGGGGTGTGAAAAGCTCTTAAATGTAAATCCTGCAAAGATCTTTAATACACTTTGGAATGAGAACAAGTCACTTTTTTCCACTTGCTTTTATCTTCCTCTGGTTATAATCCACCTTTCCATCCCCTACCACACATCTTGCTAATCCAGAAAATTAGAGACACTTCAAAGTAGAAAAATTTTTATTTACCTCTTTTATCCTTAAGCATGGCATCTGGCCCCTAGTAGTTCAATAAATGTTTTGATTAAGTGAATGGACGTGTGAGTAAAGAAATAAGTAAATCACAGATCTATTTTGGTTACCTTTCTAGTTATTTCCCTTTATCTCTATATATTCCTTAACATTTTATGCATCCTAATTATTGGATCGTAGAGATCTTTGGGAAACGTTACTAGCATTCTTCTTCATGTTGACAGAAGGGAGATGTGGCTCAAGGTGTGCACTCTTCAGGGAGACCCAATGAATTCATTCTTCCTTTCAACAACTATTTTTATGGCCCCTGTCTATCTTAGAATCTTATCTTTCTGCTGCTAACAATCTTAAAGGCAAGAAGAGCTTAAGTATAAGCAGGCCAATAAGCTCATCCTATGGCATAGAAACACAGAAGAGGTGCTGGTGTTCACTGATTTTCAAGCTTGTCAACAGAGGAAACACAATTATTGTGTGTGCTTACTTTCAGTTATGTACATGTAGTAAATCCTGAAAACCACTGCTGCTTTTCAATTGATAAAACTCCTTAAGAGCACTCAAATGCAATACCTTCCTAACAATATGCTGCTATGTTTTTTTTGTTTATTTATTTTTTTTTTTTGCTTTTGTTTTTGTTTTTGTTTTTGTTTTTGTTTTTGTTTTTTAATCAGGGCAAGTTGTCTTCATAGGGCTTTGGTGTGTCATGTTTATAACATAATCATGTATGTGGATTAAACATAGAATAAATTCGTAGTCAACCAATCTAGACCGGAGGTCAGCAAATCTTTTTTCTGAAGGACAGGATAGGAAATATTTTAGATTTCGTATATCATGTCTCTGTCATGACTACTCAATAATGCCATTGTGCTGCAAAAGCAGTCAGAAAAAATATATAAATGAATGTGTTTTGCTATGTTTCAATGAAAATTTATTTTTAAAAACTAGCATTAAGTTGAATTTGGATTTGGTTGATGGCCATAATTTGCCAATCCTTGCTTTAGACATTTTTTTTTAATATTATGGAATTATAATTGTCAGGTACAATGTATGGGTGATAAAATATGACTGATCCTAAGGTTCAAATAAATATGTTAGGTTTAATTCATGGAAATAGGTTTTGTTGTTTCAGTAGTTTAGGGAAAAATTTTATTGTTCACAAGATCTTCTGACAAATGGAAAAGAAAATGAACAATTGTAGGAAATGTAGCAATTACTCTATCAAGATCGTAGGATTGAGGTAATCAAATAACACTTATGGCATCCTATACAGTAAAGCAGAGTCCAGTTGAGAATACTTTCTTCCAGCCTCAATCTTCCTTGTCCTAATTACAAAACCTTTTATACATGTTAATACTAATATAGTGAGGAAAGCTTCAGGCAAATGAAGAAAGCATTAATTAAAGACAGAGACATGAGTGGTTCGACAAATTCTACCGCAGGGAAGCTTTGTGGATTTGTTTGAAGGGGTTATTGGAGTGGAAACAGCATATCATAAAAAGATGCCAAATTGTAAATAAAAGACCTTGAACTCAGCATTTAAATTTATGAATATGGACGTGTTGGGTCCACTACTGGAATGATCCTCATATGGCCAGTTTAAACTGGGTATTAGTGCATTCACTTTACCTAAGCTGTTCCACATGGTAACACTACTACGTCAGAGAAAGTATCCAGGAATGGCTCATTCTCTCAGTTTGGTGGCTTTTGTAAATTAGCTTCTCGAAACATTAGCAATAGTAGAAGCTTGCTACCTTATTGTTTGCACTGCCTATTGCTGCTATCAGGGAAGTCAAGTCGGCCCAATGAATACAAGATAGGTTGAACAGGGAATCAACAGTAAGTAATTAGCTTAGCATTTAAAGTTGTAAATCTCTGCTTGTCATCTAGTTACTCTGCATTAATCTGAGATTGAAAGTCACTAAGATAAAAACCCAAAGAGAATAAATTGCTGAAGGGGTTAGGTTTTTGATTAATGTGATTCAGGAAAGAACACTATTAATATATGTCTTATTGAGTGCCCATGCTCCCTCTTCTTTCAACAGACAGTAAAAAGCTTTTGACTGCTAAGTTTTGTTTTTATATAGTGATAATTGAATAAAGATTCATTTCAGGGCAGACAGAGTTGCTTCTGATTACCTAGCATGAGTCTTGAAGGAGGGGATAATATTATTTCCAGGCCAGAAATAATATTGCTTCTTTCAAAACTCCATGTTGTATCAAAATCTCATTGGGGAAGTGGCATCGGGGAAAAGTACTGCACTGAGAATCATGAAAATGTCCTCTCCCTTGTCTCTCCCTCTGTGGAATCTTGTGAAAATCCAGTAACTCTTCAGGACCCAAGTCTCTCATTGATGTCCACCAACATTTCATGGAGTGATCTATGTCTTTGGCAACGTGCCCTAGTTGTTGCCCTCAAGAAACTCAACATCAAGTAAAAGACACAAGTAGAAGTGATAGTCTTACCTCAAATTATTACCCAACTATGATGATATCCATGGACCTTGCAGTATATTTCTTTTATCTCTCTCCTTTTTTTCAGCTTTTGCAATGAAAGCAACATTCACCTTTATTTTATAGATCTTAAAAGTGCTATCGTAAAAAAATATATATATATTAATTCTGCTGGGTCCATATTAGAAAAACATTATTTATTTAGTTAGTTATTGACATTTTTAAAAATGTTTTATTTATTTTTGAGAGAGAGAGAGAAGAAAAAAAAAAAAAAACTGTACGAGCTGAGGAGGGGCAGAAAGAGAGGAAAACACAGAATCTGAATCAGGTCTCAGGCTCTGAGCTGGAGCCCGGGCACTACCTGGGGCTCCAACTCACAAACTTGGAGATCATGACTGCAGCAGAAGTCAGATGCTTAACCTATTGAGCAATGCATGTGCTCCAGAAAGATATTATTTTGAAATGAAAATCACGATGTAGTTGGCTTCATATAAAAATAGATAAAACAAACAAACAAAAAGAATCTTGAGTGGGGATTGAGTGGGGAAGATGGTGGCGTAGGAGGACGCTGGGCTCACTGCGTCCTGCTGATCGCTTAGATTCCAACCACATCTGCCTAAATAACTCAAAAAAACCACCAGAAGACTAGCAGAATGGACTCTCTGGAGCCAAGTGTAGACAAGAGGCCTACGGAAGAGGGTAGGAAAGGCAGAGAGGCAGTGCACGCTACACGGATTGGCGGGAGGGAGCCAGGGTGGTGGAGGGGCAGCCTGCCCGGCAAGGCAGAACCCACCAGTCTGACTTGCAAAAGCAGAGGGACCGGAGGGAGTGAGTTCTGACAGCCAGCAGGACATAACATCTGGAATGTTAAAAGTCAACAGCTCTGCTCTCGCAGAGTGGGGAGGGTGAGAGGACACTGGGGGGGAGAGTTGTTGAGCCCTGGAAGGACAGAGTTCATCTTGGCGGGGGAACAAATGCACTGGCCAGCCCCATCTCCCTCTCCCATCCCCCAGATGAAATTCCAAAGGGAACCAGATCCTGCCACCAAACTTGCTTGCACCACGCAAACGCCCAAGCACTGTGCTTCTGTGGATCCATCCCTCTGATGGGCCTGCCTCCCTCCTGGTGCTGCAGGGCCCCTCCTTCAGGGGACCAACGACAGCAAAGAGAGCTAAGCTTGCCCCTCCTGCCCCTGTGCACCTTGTGGATCCACCCCGGCTAACACACCAGATCCCATCGAAGCAGCACCGCAAGCCTGGCAGGGTGCAAGTAGCCCAGACAGGGGCCACACCACTCCACAGTGAGTCCTGCCCCTGGGAGAGGGCAAGATAAGGTACACACCAGTCTGATTGTGGCCCCAGAGGTGGGCCAGAGGCAGACATTGGGTCTGACTGGTGCCACGTCCCCCAACACAAGTTTCTCCAGACAGCACAGGGGAAGTGCCCTGCAGTTTGGAGCTGCCACAGGGACTACCCAAAATGACAAAATGGAATAATTCTCCTCAAAAGACTCCAGGAATTGGCGACAGCTAACAAATTGATCAAAAACTATTTAAACAATATAACGGAACAAAAATTTAGAATAATAGTCATAAAATTAATCACTGGGCTTGAAAAACGCATAGAGGACAGCAGAGAATCTATTGCTACAGACATCAAGGAACTAAGAAATAGTCACGAGCAGCTAAAAAAGGCTACAAAGGAGGTGCAAAATAAAATGAAGGCAGCCATAGCACGGATTGAAGAGGCAGAGGAGAGAATAGGTGAATTAGAAGATAAAATTATGGAAAAAGAAGAAGTTGAGAAAAAGAGAGATAAAAAAATCCAGGAGTATGAGGGGAGAATTAGAGAACTAAGTGATGCAATCAAATGGAACAATATCCGTATAATAGGAATTCCAGAAGAGGAAGAGAGAGAAAGGGGCTGAAGGTGTACTTGAACAAATCATAGCTGAGAACTTCCCTGATCTGGGGAAGGAAAAAGACATTGAAATCCAAGAGGCACAGAGAACTCCCTTCAGGCATAACTTGAATCGATCTTCTGCATGACATATCATAGTGAAACTGGCAAAATACAAGGATAAAGAGAAAATTCTGAAAGCAGCTAGGGATAAACACACTCTAACTTAAAAAGGTAGACACATAAGAACAGTAGCAGATCTATCTACTGAAACTTGGCAGGCCAGAAAGGAATGGCAGGAAATCTTCAGTGTGATGAACAGAAAAAAATATGCAGCTGAGAATCCTTTATCCAGCAAGTTCGTCATTCAGAATAGAAGGAGAGATAAAGGTCTCCCCAAACAAACAAAAGCTGAAGGAATTCATCACCACTAAACCAGCCCTACAAGAGATCCTCAGGGGGATTCTGTGAGTGAAATGTTGCAAGGGCCACAAAGTACCAGAGACATCACTATAAGCATGAAACCTACAGATAACACATTGACTCTAAACCCATAACTTTCAATAATAACACTGAATGTAAAAGGACTAAATACTCCAACCAAAAGACATAAGGTATCAGAATGAATAAAAAAATAAAACCTATCTATTTGCTATCTACAAGAGACTCATTTTAGACCTGAGGACACCTTCAGATTGAAAGTGAGGGGATGGAGAACTATCTATCATGCTACTGGAAGTCAAAAGAAAGCTGGAGTAGCCATACTTATATTAGAGAAACTAGACTTTAAATTAAAGGTTGTAATAAGAGATGAAGAAAGGCATTATATAATAATTACAGGATCTATCCATCAGGAAGAGCTAACAATTATAAATGTCTATGCGCCAAATACGGGAGGCTCCAAATATATAAAACAATTAATCACAAACATAAGCAACCTTATTGATAAGAATGTGTTAATTGCAGGGGACTTTAATACCCCACTTACAACAGTGGATGGATCATCTAGACACAGAATCAACAAACACACAAGGGCCCTGAATGATACATTGGATCAGATGGACTTGACAGATGTATTTAAATCTGCATCCCAAAGCAAAAGAGCATACTTTCTTCTCGAGTGCATATGGAACATTCTCCAAAATAGATCACATACTCGGTCAGTACACAGCCCTTCATAAGTATAAAAGAATTGAGATCATACCATGCACACTTTCAGACCACAATGCTATGAAACTTGAAATCAACCACAGGAAAAAGTCTGGAAAACCTCCAAAAACATGAAGGTTAAAGAACACCCTACTAAAGAATGAATGGGTCAACCAAAGAGTGAATGGGTCAACCAGGCAATTAGAGAAGAAATTTAAAAATATATGGAAAAAAATGAAAATGAAAATACAACAATCCAAATGCTTTGGGATGCAGCAAAGGCAGTCCTGAGAGGAAAATACATTGCAATGCAGGCCTATCTCAAGAAACAAGAAAACTCCCAAATACAAAATCTAACAGCACAACTAAAGGAAATAGAATCAGAACAGCAAAGACACCCCAAACCCAGCAGAAGAGAAATTATAAAGATCAGAGCAGAAATAAACAATATAGAATTTAAAAATAAATAAATAAATAACTGTAGAGCCGATCAATGAAACCAAGAGTTGGTTTTTTGAAAACATAAACAAAATTGATAAACCTCTAGCCAGGCTTCTCAAAAAGAAAAGGGAAAGGACAAAATAGATAAAATCATGGATGAAAATGGGATTATTACAACCAATCCCTCAGAAACACAAGCAATTATCAGGGAATGCTACAAAAAATTATATGCCACAAACTGGACAACCTGGAAGAAATGGACAAATTCCTAAGCACCCACACACTTCCAAAACTCAAACAGTAAGAAATAGAAAACTTGAACAGACCCATAACTAGCGAAGTAATTGAATCAGTTATCAAAAATCTCCCAACAAGGGGCGCATGGGTGGCTTAGTTGGTTGAATGACCGACTTCGGCTCAGGTCATTATCTCACAGTTTGTGAGTTTTAGCCCCGTGTTGGGCTCTGTGCCAATAGCTCAGAGCCTGGATCCTGCTTCTGATTCTGTGTCTCCCTCTCCCTCTGCCCCTCCCCCACTCATGCTCTGTCTCTCTCTGTCTCAGAAATAAATAGAAACATTAAAAAGCAAATTAAAAAAAAAATCTCCCAACAAATAAGAGTCCAGGACCAGATGGCTTTCCTGGGGAATTCTACCAGACATTTAAAGCAGACATAATACCTATCCTTCTCAAGCTGTTCCAAAAAATAGAAAGGGAAGGAAAACTTCCAGACTCATTTTATGAAGCCATCATTACTTTGATTCCCAAACCAGATAGAGACCCAGCAAAAAAAGAGAACTACCGGCCAATATCCGTGATGAATATGGATGCAAAAATTCTCAACAAGATACTAGCAAATCAAATTCAACAGCATATAAAAAGAATTATTCGCTGTGATCAAGTGGGATTCATTCTGGGGCTGCAGGGCTGGTTCGACATTCGAAAATCAATCAGTGTGATACATCACATTAATACAAGAAAAGATATGAACCATATGATCGTGTCAATTGGTGCAGAAAAAGCATTTTACAAATTTCAGCATCCTTTCTTAATAAAAACCTTCGAGAAAGTCGGGATAGAAGGAACATACTTAAACATCATCAAAGCCGTTTATGAAAAGCTCACAGCTAATATCATCCTCAATGGGGAAAAACAAAGCTTTCCCCCTGAGATCAGGAACACGACAGGGACGTCCACTCGCACCGCTGTTGTTTAACATAGTGTTGGAAGTTCTAGCACCAGCAATCAGACAACAAAAGGAAATCAAAGGCATCAAAATTGGTAAAGATGAAGTCAAGTTTTCACTTTTTGCAGATGATATGATGTTATGCTTTGAAAACCCGATAGACTGCACCAAAAGTCTGCTAGAATTGATACGTGAATTCAGCAAAGTCACAGGATACAAAATCAACGTACAGGAATCAGTTGCATTCTTACACACTAATAATGAAGCAACTGGAAGACAAATACAGAAACTGATCCCATTCACAACTGCACCAAGAATCCTAAAATACCTAGGAATAAACCTAAACAAAGATATAAAAGTTCTGTATGCTGAAAACTATAGAAAGCTTATGAAGGGAATTGAAAAAGATACAAAGAAATGGAAAAACATTTCGTGCTCATGGATTGGAAGAATAAATATTGTTAAGATGTCAATACTACCCAAAGCTATCTACACATTCAAAGCAATCCCAATCAAAATGGCACCAGCATTCTTCTCGAAGCTAGAACAAGCAAACCTAAAATTTGTATGAAACCACAAAAGGCCCCGAATAGCCAAAGTAATTTTGAAGAAGACCAAAGCAAGAGGCATCACAATCCCAGACTTTAGCCTCTACTACAAAGCTGTAATCATCAAGACAGCATGGTATTGGCACAAAAACAGACACAGAGACCAATAGAATAGAATAGAGACTCAAGAATTGGACCCACAAAAGTATGGCCAACTAATCTTTGACAAAGCAAGGAAAGAATATCTGTTGGAAAAAAAAGACAGTCTCTTTAACAAACGGTGCTGGGAGAACTGGACAGCAACATGCAGAATAATGAAACTAGATCACTTTCTTACACCATTCACAAATATAAACTCAAAATGGAAGAAGTACCTGAATGTGAGACAGGAGACCATCAAAACCCTAGAGGAGAAAGCAGGGAAAAACCTCTCTGACTTCAGCCGCAGCAATTTCTTACTTGACACATCTCCAAAGGCAAGGGAATTAACAGCAAAAATGAATTATTGGGACCTCATGAAGATAAAAAGCTTCTGCACTGCAAAGGAAACAATCAACAAAACTACAAGGCAACCAACGGAATGGGAAAAATACTTGCAAATGACATATAGGACAAAGGGCTGGTATCCAAAATCTGTAAAGAACCCATCAAACTCCACACTCAAAAACAAATAATCCAGTGAAGAAATGGGCAGAAAACATGAATAGACACTTCTCTAAAGAAGACATCCAGATGGCCAACAGGTACAAGAAAAGATGCTCAACGTCACTCTTCATCAGGGAAATACAAATCAAAACCACACTGAGATACCACCTCACACCAGTCAGAGTAGCTAAAATGAACAAATCAGGAGACTATAGATGCTGGCAAGGATGTGGAGAAGTGGGAACCCTCTTGCACTTTTGGTGGGAATGCAAACTGGTGCAGTCACTCTGGGAAATAGTATGGAGATTCCTCAAAAAATTAAAAATATATCTACCCTATGACCCAGCAATAGCACTGCTAGGAATTTACCCAAGTGATACAGGAGTGCTGATTCATAGGGGCAATTGTACCCCAATGTTTATAGCAACACTTTCAACAATAGCCAAATTATGGAAAGAGCCTAAATGTCCATCAACTGATGAATGGATAAAGAAATTATGGTTTATATACACAATGGAATACTACTTGGCAATTAGAAAGAATGTAATATGGCCTTTTGTAGCAACGTGGATGGAACTGAAGAGTGTTATGCTAAGTGAAATAAATTAGGCAGAGAAAGACAGATACCATATGTTTTCACTCTTAGGTGGATCCTGAGAAACTTAACAGAAGACCGTGGGGAAGGGGAAGAAAAAAAAAAATAAAGTTAGAGAGGGAGGGAGCCAAACCATAAGAGACTCTTAAAAACTGAGAATAAAGTGAGGGTTGATAGGGGGTGGGAGGGAGAGGAAAGTGGGTGATAGGCATTGAGGAGGGCACCTGTTGGGATGAGCAATGGGTGTTGTATGGAAACCATTTTGACAATAAATTTCATATTAAAAACATAAAAAATAGATAAAACAAATGTGGTGACTTCACCCAGAAAAATGATACGTATCATTATGCCAAAATTTTACAATTAAATAAATGGAAAAATGAAAAACCACCATGAAGAGCAGATTGAAAAGGATAAACCCAAGTTTATAGAAATAATATCTCATGGTTTTGTGGCGCAAATGTGTATATAGAAGAAAATTATCAAAAATTTGCTACACTGTTGATTATTATTATATGAAATATGTCTTCTACCTGAAATAATCTTAGAAAACAATATACAAAAATATTTAAAAAGCCAAGAATGGCATGTGTGTATATTTTTATCCATTGTTATGGTCAGGAAGATGAAGTGTTTTGTCAGTTTTTTAGAGAAGAAAATATACCGTACCTACAAAGTTATTTTTGTTAAAAAATCAAAAATATGTATGCTAACCATTCCCCCAAATAATGGCATGATGTTCTTGGTTAGCTCTAAATTCTTATCTCCCACCCTCAATGTAGCACAGACCCTGAAGAACTAAAAACACAAAAATCCTAAAAATGAATGACTCTTGTTGGTATATGTTTTTGTTGTTGCTTTAAGGCATGAGTTTCTAGCTTGAGTTGTGACCTCATATTGCATTTATGGAAATAAATTGGGAAGTATAGTTGTGATGTGAAACATTGAGTTATTTCAGGGCAATTGTGTATGAAATGGGATATTCTTATGTATGTCACTGCTTATGGGCCAAAGCATATACGCACAGATATTGTGAATCTAATAGCACTGATTTATTCCAAACTTTGATGTTCTGGTATCAGGTCTAATTAGGACAGATGTAGATCTGGAATAAAATACAGCATGGTCTTTCAATTTATAAAATTAATATACAAATATATTTATGAAATTATATTTTGCCTCCAAATACTCTATATATTTTATATCTGACTAAATTTATAAAGACATATTGCAATGGAAAATTTCTGAGTACGAAAATACATGGATGTCTTAATGGATAGAAATAGGATGATAGTGATAAGGTGAATTTCACGTCTACTGATAACCGTTAAACAGGAATAGAAAAATTCTAACAGCTAATTACCTATATAATAATCTTGTCTATCTGGATAAAAGTTGAAGTCAGAGAGTTTTACATCTAGGAGTGAAAAATGCCCATTAACTTGATTAGCTGTACTAATAAACATCCATTCATTTATTTCTACATTACTATATGGCTCCTTAAACCATTATTCATACTTTTAGAGTTACAATCAGAAATAAAAGAATTTCATTTTCCCACTTATTTTATATGGCTATGTGATTTCCTAAAACATTAAATATTATATAGCATATTTATAAAATTGCCATTCATGAAAAATTTTAGAAAATTTATAAACTACCAGGACTTAAGGAGGGAGAGAGAGAAAGACAGTTTTGCTGCTGTGAAGTCCCAACATAGCAAGAGAAAGAGACACTTATTATCGATCAATATTGAGTTTGGTGTGGATAGGATTAAATCTCCCTGAGTTTAAAATTAAAGAATACTTTGTACCTCAATTTATTAAGAGCTTCTTATGCCTCAGGAATTCTGTTAGAATGTTTACATAATCTCACATAAATCCATAAATCCATGTAAACAGTGAATGATTTTACCCATTTTATAGATAAGTAAATCGAGGTATAAAAAGCTAAAGTAGCTTAATCAAAGTCTCCTAACCAATAAGTGACAGAGTTGGACTTTGGGTTCCAGATGATCCTGACCGTAAAGCTCACAAAAACACCCCTATTCATTGATTACTTTCCCACAGTTTTGGACAAATACAGGAGGTTAAATGTCTGGTGAAAGTAATTTATGCCTTTTTATTTTATGGAGGTTGGGGGTGGGTAGCATATATCACCATTTCCTAGGATACAGCTGTCTCTGAGACAGATGCAGAGAAATGACTGAGAGTAAAATTTTCTGTACCAAATTTAAGATCATTCTCTGAAAGAAGAAAATTTAGGCTGAAATACAGGTGTGAGACTTTCCCAACCTATTTGATAAAGCCATGTTCTTAATCAAGAGTGTTGAGGGAGTGGTTAAACCACAAGCCAGTTGGAACAGTATCTGAACAGGTGCAGCAGCAAATAGCCTGAAAATGAAGAGGGACTCATTTCAGAAGTTTTTGGTTATTCTGAATGCAAGTCCTTTCCAAAGTAGATTTTTTGATTCAAATTCCTAGAGCTGCTATAGTTTGCCATAGATATAAACACTGCACATGGCACATAGGGCAGGTCAATTTAGTTGAACTGAAGTCATTTCACTTGCTTACCAATTATTTCAGGATCAAAACCTGGGAAGATAAAACTAAGTGTTTATCTATGATACAAGTTTATGTCCTATCCATCCTCATGATCTTTTTGGAGTTATTTGTCCCCGGAACGGAACAGGATCAGTACCTAAAAGTGAATTAAAATTGCGATTGGCTTCCTCATTTTTAAATCTAAATCCCGGGTCCACCTGTTACCTGTCTGAATAGGAAATGTGGGTCCTTGTACAAGGCACCACGATGTTTGCTCTTGTGAAAAAAATAATATTCCTCTGATGTCAGTGATGCTCTCTGGCTCCCACAGTCTTAAAATAGGATATTATTCATCCTATTCCCTGTTCATGATAAAGATTCACCCATGCTGATGAGACATGGCAATGAGAAGAGAGAGAAGAAATTTCTGCCAAAGGAACTTTACCTCTCACAGCATGCTTCAAACACACTACACACTGAGACTGTTTCCTGAAGGGATTTAAAAACAACTCATGGAGAAAGATTTAGCTGGTCTGATTGAGTTAGGACACTTTCTTAAGGTATTGCACCCCAGACATCCCACACTCTCTAAATTACCATGTGTGCCCAGAGAATGATTAAATAAATTGCCCTGACTTTCTTTGCCATCTCAGTTGTCTCAATTCTCCATGTGAAAACACTCTGCGAGATGCTGGGGGCACATGTACCCCCAAGAAAGGAAAATAACCTGAAACTAGAACGAAAAAAAAGCGACACTTCCAAACTAGTAGATTTACATTTTTGTCCATTTCACACTTTGTTAACTTGAGCTGACAAAGATCAATGAACTCCCCACCCCCACAGAAAAAAGATAAACAAAGTATTGAACATGAACGTGAATGGGTAGATAGATTTCTCGGGAGTTACCATCACCCAACAAGGGAAATGCCTATAAATCAGTACAAGTATATTTTAAAGTGAGTTTTTGTAAACATTTTGCTACATCATTAGAATTATGTTACTTCTTTCCAGGATCATTATATAGTTTTGGCTGTTTTTCACGGGATCATACTTTTATTTTGTTATTTTTTTTAATAATGTTATTTTTAAAGTTTATTTATTTTGAGAGAAAGAAAGAACAGGGGCGCGGCAGGGGCAGCAAGAGAGGGAGAGAAGACTCCCAAGCAGGCTCTGCATGCTCAGCGCAGAACCCAATGTGGGACTCGAACTCATGAACCATGAGATCATGCCCTGCGCTGAAACCGAGTTGGACACTTAACCGACTGAGCCACCAAGGTACCCTATCACATGATCATACTTTTAATAAGTTTTAAACAATATAAGTGACTCCATAAATCTTACATGAAAAATCTGAGCAACTGAAATGATTCACAAAGATACTCATCTCAGTGGATTGAATGGGTTGGTGGAAAGAGCTTGAATCTCTAAGACAGGCTAAGGTCTAAATTTAGTGATAATATTTAATGAAAATTGACTTTGAAAAAGTACCTTAACGTGTTTGGGTCCCAGGTTCCTTATTTGTAGTACAGAGTGCAGAAGCCTCTGCACAGTATTCTTGTAGAGAGCGCATCTCACACACCTTGGGGGCCCCTTAAAATTGTTCACTTTTCGTTACCACTACAGGCCCACTCCCTGATTTTTTAGTTGTTTAGTTTGTTTGTTTTTTTTTTTTTTTTTTTTTAACGTTTATTTATTTTTGAGACAGAGAGTCAGAGCATGAACAGGGGAGGGTCAGAGAGAGAGGGAGACACAGGATCTGACACAGGCTCCAGGATCCAAGCTGCCAGCACAGAGCCCGATGCGGGGCACGAAGGCATGAGCTGTGAGATCATGACCTGAGCCGAAGTCGGATGCTCAACCGAATGAGCCACCCAGGTGCCCCCGTTTAGTTTAGTTTCAACTCCTGGTCTCCAATGCTCTTGCTCTCCCTTCTAACAAATAACTAACCACAGTTTCAAGAACATGCCAAATGCTTTAATGTCTCCTAAGTTACTCTGCTTTCTTTTTTGGGAAAAATAGACTTTGCTAATTAGTAACATTTTTTCCCAATGCCGATATCAAATGCCAGCTTGTCAATGAAATCTTTTTTGAGTGATGTGAATGTGAGTAATCTTTCCTTTGAATTATTCTCATGACATTTAAAAATACCTTGATTAATATACTATTTATGGTATTTTAAAATTAGTTCATTTTTAGTCCCTAATATCAGTTATAATGTGAATTTTAAAACCTAGGAATGAGATTTCAATTATTTTTTATTATTACTAACAGAAACATCTTTTATACTAAGAAACAAAACTATCTTTTTGTGCTCATTCACTCAATAATTAAGTTATCGAGAATAAACTGATTAATTAAAGCAATTGATTACTCATAATTTGTGTGGATCTTAGATTCTACAGTCTTTCAATATACTTGATGCATGAAAAATGTGTATTTGAACTGGATGGGCCACTTATGTATGGACTTTTTTCAATAGATACAGTAGAGTACTATAAATGAATATTCTCTTACGATTGTCTTAACAGCATTTTCTTTACTTTAACCTACTTTATTATAAAAATGCAGTATAAAATACATATAACATACACAATATTAAATAATCTACTCGTTATGTTATTGGTAAAGATTCCTGTTAACAGTATGCTATTAGTGGTTCAGATTGGGGGGAGTTAAAAGTTGTATATGTATGTTCAACTGCACATGTTGTCGATACCCTTAACCTCTGCACTTTTCAAGGGTCAACTGTAATTCTTTTATAATGAAACAGCAATAGAAAAATGTATAAAAAATAGGAAATATTTAATAAAGTTTGTTTTTGGATTTTCTGTGTTTAATGGTGAAAATCTAGTTCTTATCTTTTTAAAAATTTTTTAATGTTTATTTTTTGAGAGAGAGAGAGACAAGAGTGCCAGTGGGGCAGGGGCAGAGAGAGGGAGACACAGAATCTGAAGCGGGCTTTAGGTTCCAAGCTGTCAGCACAGAGCTGGATGTGGGGCTCGAACTCATGAACCATGAGATCATGCCCGGAGCTGAAGTAGAACGCTTAACTGAGCCACCCAGGCGCCCCTGTAGTTCTTCCTTTGGAATACAGAGTGTGAATATTGTAATTTCTTATATTTATAGTATAAATACCTAATTACTTTATAATTGAAGGATTATTTTTCCAGTTTTTGTCTTCTTGTGAATGTTCTCATAGGTAATTAGAACCTTTTAGTTTCTGTTTTTGTTTCTAATGACTTAGAAGCATCCTTTGTATCAGAAATGTGTCAGTCAAGATTGAGAGACCATCCTTGGTTTTAATAGCTGAGAATAAAGTGTTAACAAAAACCTTTGTGCTGCATGGGCATTTGTACTTTGGTTAACTGTCTAAATCCTGGAAACAGATAAAGATGTATGCCAATTATGTAACTCTGTACTGTTGCTCAGGTTAAAAACCACATTTGCAACTGGAGAAGTATAAACCCGCTGAGGCATCTTGTTTTACATTTTTCTGAGAGTGGTGACCCCTGCAAATGGGTATATCCCTCATAGAACTTTGGAAGCTCTGTCTATAACGTAGTTCTATGACGTTGTACCCTTTCAGGTGCATGGGACGTTTAAGTCACATTGGCTTTCATACCCACCAGTGGATTTTTAACTTGTATTCAGCCATGGCCTATAGAGAAGATGGCTCTGAGACATACTATATCTTCTTATACTGCAAGGAACTTTCAGAGAATATTTGATGTTGCCCTATTGGCAAACACTGGTTCCTATCATGTGTTCTTCTGAGTTGTTGTGGTCTTCTGATTTTGAAAGATATTGTGGCTGTGATGACCAGCCCATCACAGGTTTCTACCTATGACCCGCACATTTTAATCAAATGAGTTAGCAAACCCTGCGACAAAAATAGAGGTTTTAGTTTTATAATTGATTTTCCATTCCAGAGTTATTTTCAGGTTTTATATTTTCTCTGTAATGATAAGTATTCCTTTCATTGTTGAAGAATTTAACGCATTAACACTTTTAAAATGCGTCTTCAGTTTGGATGTCTGTTAGCTCAGTATCCACTCTTGAGGCTTCTGTTCATGTGAAAGTTTCTGATATGTTTTCCAATTTTCGTTATTTAAATGATATGTAAAAGGAAAACACAATGCTTAAAACATAGTAATTATTTTTATCTGAGAAACTTAATTTTATTTTCATTGGTTAAAATATCTTTCGCAAAATATATTTTATACTGTTACAAATTAAATTGATATATTAAATAAAAGCATTAAACCCTGGACTTTTTGTGTTGATCAAATTATTTAGCAAATCCTTAAAAGTAGAGGGTTGATTCATATCACCAATTTCCCATTCAATAATTTATTTTGTTTTTATATTTTCTCAGTATTCCCAAAGCAAGTATTTTCTATAAACATAAATAAATTTGCTTGAGTTTACAAGACAGAACAATTCTATTGCTTTAAGAATATAATACTTCTCTAACTGTGGTAAGTTACATTTTATTTTATTTTATTTTTTATTTATTTTTTATTTTTTTTTTCAACGTTTTTAATTTATTTTTGGGACAGAGAGAGACAGAGCATGAACGGGGGAGGGGCAGAGAGAGAGGGAGACACAGAATCGGAAACAAGCTCCAGGCTCCGAGCCATCAGCCCAGAGCCTGACGCGGGGCTCGAACTCACGGACCGCGAGATCGTGACCTGGCTGAAGTCGGACGCTTAACCGACTGCGCCACCCAGGCGCCCCAAGTTACATTTTATTTTGAAGAATAACAATGCCTTAATTGCTGAACTATGACTCAGTAGGAGAAAATATTTCCACTGCTTTATTTTTCTAACAAATGAAATTGAGTAATCAAAGTATTTGCTCTTCTTGGTGGGAGGTGGGGAACATTAATTGTTTCTTCTGACAAGTATATATTATTCAACACTGATAAAAATGCACAGTATCTTGAAACTCATGGTAATAGAAAGTCTGTGATATTTTAAGTTCAAAATGAGTGCTTCCAAATTCTCTCTCGTGTAATATTTGCTACTATCATATTTGTATGCTGATTTATGAGTTTCTCATTTTTCAGTAATGAACTTTTTAAAGTTCCTTCCTGATAATTTTTCAATAAGGAGCCACTTAAAATGGAAGTTCTAATCTCTTCCCCTTCCAATAATGAGATTGTAAAACAAGACTAGAGCAACAGAATAACTAATCTCCCTAAGTCCAATAACATTTGTTGAGCACTGAATGTTTCTGACTGTAATTCTGACTATTTGTCAAGCGGAAGTAAAAGGAGGTAACACAGCTATCAACCAATCTGTCAGGAGGGTCTTATCATCGTGACAGATTTGCAGATAAGCAAACTGAAGATTTCATAGATTCAGGAATTTGAGCTAGATCACATGTGAGGAGTGGAACCGATATTTGAACGTGGGTAGTTTTGTGATAAACGACAGTTATATTTTTCACTGAATTCACACTATTGAATGCATTGTTGGATTTAAAAAATAAACATTTTTAATTTAACTTTGTAATGTTTTTATTCATTTTGAGAGGGGTGGAGATGTAGGGGGGCTTGAACCCACAAACCGCAAGATCATGACCCGAGCCTAAGTCAGATGCTTAATTGACTGAGCTACCTAGGTGCCTCTCAAATTTAATTTTTAAACATTTTTCTTTTTGTTTTGGCAAAAGACACAATCTAATTTTGCCAACCCAAACTACTTTTTAAAATATAATATGTGTATATTCACAATGTTATAATGTTGTGGAACAGATCTCCAGAAAATTTTCTACTTACAAATCTGAAATATTATTGGTATATACATAATCATAAGGCTAGTTAACATATCCATCATTTCATATAGTGTTTCTGGGTGTGTATAGTGTGAACATTTAAGATATACTCTCTTAGTAAATTTCAAGTATACAAATTCAATAGTATGTGATGACTATAGCCATCATGCTGTACATTAGATTTCCTGAACTTACTCATCTTATAACTGAAATTTTGTGCTCTTTGACTCAACAGCTCCTCAACTCCAGCCTCTATCCTCTGGCAACAACAAATCTACTGTGTTTCCAGGAGTTTGAGATTTTTAGATTCCACATAGAATAAGATCATAGACTATTTTTCTTTCCCTGCCTGACTTCACTTAGTGTAATGCTTTCAGGGTTCATCCATGTTGTCACAAAAAGCAGCAATTTCTTCTTTTCTATGTGTGATTTCTGTTTTTACAGTTTCGTCTCTTCGTTGGATATTCTCATTTTATTCATACATTGTTTCATTGATCTCATTTAGCTGTGTGTTTGTTTTCTCTTTTAGCTCAGTGGGAATTTTTATGACAGTTATTTTAAATTCTTTTACAGGAAGCTCATAGATCTGTGTTTCTTTAGGGTTGGTTTCTGGGGCTTTATTTTGTTCCTTTGATTAGGTCATGTTACCCTGTTTCTTTGAATACCTCACAATTCTTTGCTGGGATTTGGGCATTGCAAAAAATAACCACTCCTCTCAGGTCTCTGAGTCCTGCTTTTGTACAGGGAAAGTCTTTGCTCAGCTGGGGGTCCTAGGACCTCTCAAACCTTTTCTAATCTCCCTCCTCTCCAAATCTCTGCCTGAAAAACTATAGCTTTAATATGTGCTGGTGTTTGCCTGTTTTCAGCAACTTGCAAACTCTGCCACGGGTTCTGTCCATGCTCTGTGTCGGACTAGGAAGAAACCACTTTCTAGAGCCATCCCCCAGAGAAGCCAGAACATTAGATACATAGTCAACTCTTTGGTTTCCATCCTGAAGAAGGATGCCCAGTATGGAGGGTTTCTACCCCAGGTTACTCTGCTGTGCTGCATAGGAAAAGGGGCAGAAATGAATACGCCAAATGCAGATAATATTCCTACCCTTTCACTGGACTCCCTCCTTGGTTTTATAATGGCCGAGGTACAGTAGCTTCTCACTTAGTCTCTTGAGTTCTCACAGATGTGTTCTGGTCTGCAAACTGTTGCGAATTTGGTTTCTTTATGGGGGAAGAAGGTAGATAGCCATGGTAATTAGCTTTTGCTTTGGGGGCTTTTTGTTCAATATAATTAAGAAAAGAATTTTTAACATTTATTTATTTTTGAGAGACAAGGAGAGATACAGTGTGAGTGGGGAGGGGCAGAGAGAGAGAGGGAGACACAGAATCCAAAGCAGGTTCCAGGCTCTGAGCTCTCAGCACAGAGCCCAATGTGGGGCTTGAACTCATGAACCGTGAGATCATGACCTGAGCTGAAGTTGGTTTCTTAATCGACTGAGCCACCCAGGGACCCCTTCCCTTGTTCAATCTAATTTTTAATATGACTGTTTTGATATAAAAAAATTAATTGTGTACCTAAACTATTTTAAATGGTTAGGTTTCATTTACAAACTTTCCCACCTCTCAACTGGGCCTACATAGTTTTCTCAAAAATGTTCTAAACACAATCAGTACATTGCCATTCTCAACGATTATCATCTGGCATGTTATTAACTTGCAAAGAGTATCATCTCAGCAAGTAAAATATGAGAAATTGATGATCTAGCAGCACAATAAATATAAGACAGAATCTACTATTTTATCTTTTTTTTTTTAAATGAATCTGTTGTCAGAATATCGGAAGTAGAGATGGAATTCAGCATTAAACAAGAATCTCTCCATTTGTACGGTGGTATTATGAACACATCAATGCATTTCCGACACGGAAAGAGTGGCAAGAAAATATTTGGACATCCAGTTAGAATTGTGAATTCAGTCGGACGTTGGCAGAAACTTTAACCAAATTTATGAAACTTTAAGAATTTCTACCTGTTCGGGGCTCCTGGGTGGCTCAGTTGGTTGAGCGGTGTACTTTGGCCTAGGTCATGATCTCATGGCTTGTGAGTTCTAGCTCCCCCTCAGGCTTGCTGCTGTCAGTGTGGAGCCCCACTTCAATCCTCTGGCCCCCTCTCTCTCTGCTCCTCTGCCGCTCGCACTCTCTCTCTCAAAAATACATAAACATTAAAAAAATTTAAAAAAAAATTCTACCTGTTTGAGGTTATCTTAGTTAAACATGTTTTTGTGATTATATGAAATTCTGAATACAAATTCCATAATTATTACTATTAGTATACCCTTGTATCTCTCCTAAAAATAATTTATTAAGCAAACTGTTCTCAGTATAGTATTTAGTAACCTAACTCATGTTAAGGAAAGGTATCAAATTGCAAAATATAGTTTCTGTTCAAAATGGAAATATCACTGAGTTCATCCAATCTGTAAGTAAAACAACTTGATGCTTTAGTTAGCTTATTTTATTATTATTATTATTATTATTATTACCATTTTGCTAATCATTCCAAACAAATTTCTATCAGGCTTTACTTATTGCTGAAAATTTCTTATGTATTGTCATTAGTACACTCACGAACTTATAAAGACTAGATACAAATGTCCTACGGGAATGAATGCACCTGGAAAGTAGGTCATGAAGTTGTCATGGAGAGGTCTATGAGAACATCTGTTCCACTCATCCTTTAACTTTCCTTTTCGAAGAAATTAATCCTGTTGACTAATAAAAGGAGGAACCACTGTTTTATTTTTCAAGGAGGAACCACTGTTTTATTTTTCATACTCTTTTCCGCAGCTTCCATGGTCCCTTTTCTATTCTGGCAAATTGCATTACATCTTCACCCCTCCAGACATGCTGGTAACTGCTGCTCTTTCACGGGTGTGATGCAAGAATTTGGACTTCAGATTTCCTTTTCAGAGCAAAACAGAACTGCTTGCGTTCCAAATACTCTTGGCTTCTCTTGTGTAGCTGAAGCTAAATCTGTTATTTTTCTCAATCTCATCCAGACACTGGAAGACACTGCCTTCACTTAGAGACCACATTTTCTGGTTCCATCAACTTTGGTGTGGAAATGGTGTGGGAGGTTGACTCTTAGATCCTGATATATCTAGATCTCAGTACCCAATCACATGAAACAATTTTTGGGAAATGGTGATGTTTACTTCAACTTTGTGTCATTCTAAGTCCTTCCCAGAATCAAGGGTGTTATAACTAATTTTACTATGATATATATGTGTGGGTAAGCTAAATAAGGATACTATGCTAGTGCTGGAATTTTACCTCTCTTTAGTTCTATATTTGTAGTTGAGAGTGACTCCAGTGTCCCATGGAAAGAACATCTAATCCATGCCTTTCTGGAAGGACAGCTAGATTTCCAGAGGAAGAAGTTAGCAAAATCCAAGATAATGTATGGTGAGTGATTATGAGTTTTTTAGCTAAAAGAATGAAGTGTCATATTGAACCTCATTAGTTTAAATTCCAAAATTTTACTACCACTGAAAGTTTTATTATTTTCAGTATCTAAATAGTTTTAAAATTAATTATTTCAAGTGACAACAGCACATATAAAACGTAATGTGTCTGTTTTTCATTATTTACTTTCTGTTCTCTCATTATTACAGGCTTGTTGTCATTTATTGCTTTCTACTTTTCCTGTTTATTTATGTCTCATGGACACTTATTTTAAAAAATACTTTACTGTAAGAAATTCAAATATATGCATAAATAGAGAGTATTATAAATGAGCCTCCATATACTCATCACTCATCACTCATCAATTCAAGGCCAACCTTGTTTCTTCTCCACCCTCACCGAACTTGTTTAAAGAAAATTCTCAGCCATTGTATCACTTTACCCATAAATATTGCACGACACATGTTTATAACCTATACATGAGTTTTAAACATATAATGAAAATACCATTATTAAACCTTCAATGTAGTTAAAAGTTGTTTAATATAGTCAAATAAGCAATCAGTAGTCAACTTCTAATTGTACGAAAATGCTTTTTTTTTTTTTTTAAATGTTGGTCGGGTTGAATCAGAATAAATGCATACATTGGATACACCAATACATTGAATTTTGTTGGTATATCTATAAAGTCTCTTAACCTATGGATTAATAGCATCTTTTTGGTTTTCCTTGCAAACTAGTTACCAAAGGAACTAGATCATTTGTCCTGTAGAGTTGAGTATATTCTGGATTTCACAGATATTTTCCCCTATAATGTCATTTAATATGTTCTCCTGCTACTATCTCTCTTTAAAATAGTAAGTAGTTGTATCGAAAAGCTTGATCTGATTCAGCTGGATTTATTTGGAGGAGGGATGTAATACTTCACAGTGATGTTTTGTCAGGAGGCACATAATGTCCAGTTGTCTCTTTGTGTGATGTTAGTGGCCATTGTGGTCATCATCTATATCCATTATTTCTATAGTGGTTCAAAAGATTATATTCTGATTTGATAATGTTGACCCCTTAATGGTGGCAAAGTGCTTTTTTTAAAAAGTTTATTCATTTTTGAGAGAGAGAGAGAATGAACAGGTGAGGGCTAGAGAGAAGGGGACAGAGGATCTGAAGCGGGCTTTGTACTGACAGTAGCAAGCCCAATATGGGGTTTAAACTCACTACCCATGAGATCATGACCTCAGCCAAAGTCCAATGCTTAACAACTCAGCCACCCAGGTGTCCCAGTTTAATTTTTAATTGGCATTATGAAATCATGGGTTTTAACTTATTTTATATGCTTCCATTAATTTCAGTCATTATCTTACTAATATTTAGTAGAATGTATTATTATTATTATTTTTTTTTTGCAACTATTCGTTCCTTCTCCTCCATTGGTGTCTTTATTCTTCCCTGCCTTCTCTTCCTCATGGACTTTAGGGTTAGCCTCCTGATCTACTTTGGCCAATGGAATGTGAATAAGTTTGACATTTGCCATATCTTAGCATAAGCTTTTAGAGGCAATGGAGGTTTCCGCCACCCCTTTGTTTTTTTTTTTCTGAGGCTTGAAGGGCTAGAATGAACAGAGATGCATTTTTTATTTTATGTACTTTTATTCCATGACCTTTGAATCCCCATGGGGTATATCTGTCCGTATCCATTCTGATTGATTAAGTTCCACACTATGCCAAAGGTTATAAATATTTTTATTATCAATCTTGTCCCAGTTGGGATGTTTTCTGTTTCAAGTGCTAGAATGAGAAATTATAGGTAAGTTTAAAATAAGAATATGTGTTAACTCATATAATCGAAATGCAGAAGTAATTGCAAAGTTGGCAAATTAAAGAACTCCAGGATATCAGGAATTTTTGCCTTTCAAAACTGTCTTACATGTGTGTCCACTTTCTCCTTGGGACTGCCACTTATCCAAGCACTGTATCGTCAAAAATAATATCCAAAGGCAAGCATTAAAAAGAGTTTCTGCTCATGTTTGTTTTTGTTTTTGTTTTTAACAAGGAAAATAAATGTTTCCAGAAATCTTTTTCGGACTCCCTCTTCTGTCTCATTACACATACAATAGTTAATTTCCAATGCTAACTCAAACAACGCACACACACAAAAATTAGTGTTGACAAATCACAATCTTTTATCTGGAACAGCCATGTTGCTTAAAACATCATTAATATCGGAGGTCTATAGTAGGGAAGAATGAGTAACTCTATTGGCAGTTGGGTAGGCAACTAGATGGGTATGCAAAGCTAGCATGGCATCGTAAATATGTATGTATAATAATATATTTAACCATTTATAATGGGGTTCTTAAACTTTATTATTACAAGCAATATTTCAACAGGCATCTTTAGGCTGTCTGCATATCATATATATATATATATATATATATATATATATATATATATACACATATATATATGATAAAAATTTTGAACACTTAACAGTTTGAAGGGTAATTGGAAAAAATCTCCACAGAAATTTTGTATGGCTGTATATATGCAACAAAACATATGACTCACTTTTTCTCCTAACTGTTCAACAGTGCCACAACAGAGTTGATTTTGGTATGTTTCAAAGACAATGTGCAAAGTTCACATGGAAAAAAAAAATAGATGAAAATGATGTAATTTTTATAAATAGGAAAGTATCTAGGGACTTGCACTATTTGATATTAATGTTTCATAAAACTGCAGTAGCATAGAACTTCAGCATTGAGAGAGATAAATAATAAATTAATATAAAGCTGAAATACGAAGAAAGGTATAGTTAAACATTTAAATGTGCTAAGGTTGCTTTCTGAGCTAGTGAGGAAAAAGCTGAAGTATTAAAATAATATTGTAAGAAAGAAATGCACATAAAAACATAATGAAAATAGAATTGAATATAAGTAAACTTTGGTGAATACCTAATTATAAAATGAAATTAAGAAACCCCCAAATAAAGGACAGTTTTGATCAATCTACACATTCTTGCCTACCAGTATACAATTTTATTCCCATAGTTTCTGTTCTAATAACTGCACTTCATTGACTTTCACCATCTCTCATCTTTCATGACCTTTCTTTCTTCTTTTATAAACAGCCTCATCCTTCTTCCCTCCAAAGAAAAGGTTTTTCACTTGTGTTCACTTTGGGTCTTTATTCCCTTCCTTTGCCTTAATGATTTACTCCGAGATTTCCTTAAGGCCACTGAACTGAAAATGTTCTCTCTCTCTCTCTTTTTTTTTAATCATTTTTTTTTTCGTCATGATATGTGTACTCTAATCTCCATCCCTTATTTCACTCATACTCCCACCTACCTACCCTCTGGTAATCATCTGCTTGTTCTCTATAGTTAAAAGTCTATTTTTGAGTCTTTCTCTGTCTCTTTTTCCTTTGCTCATTTGTTTTGTTTCTTAAATTCCACATATGAGTGAAATCATATGCCATTTTTTTACCCACTTTTTTTGCTTAGTAGTATGCTCTCTAGCTCTATCCATGTTGTTGCAAATGGCAAGATTGCATTCTTTTTATGGCTAAATAATATTCCATTATGTGTATATATATATATACATATGTACATATATACATATGTACATACATACATGTATATAATCATATATACATATGGTGCATATATACACCATATACCTGCCTTTTTGACAGGTGTGAGGTGCTATCTTATTGATATCTTGATAATGAGTGATTTTGAACATCTTTTGATGTGTCTGTTCACCATTTGCATGTTACCTTGGAAGAAATGTCTGTTCATGTCTTCTGCCCATTTTTAACCAGATTATTGTTCTTTACAAGGTTTCCAGCAACATCCATCTGACAAATGCAAAGTATACTTCTAGGTTCTTAGTTTACTCAGTCCCTCAGCATCATTTCATAACTTTTGTGAAAAATTTTTTGGCTTCAAAACACCACACTCATCAGAATCATTTTCTAGATCTGCGGTCTGTTCTTTTATTGTCTCTGTCTTTGCCCTCCGTCCTGCCCCTGAGCTCCAAATATTGCAGTGCCTCAGGAATCAGCACTGGTCCAATTTGCTAATGAACTTTTTCCCAGGTAGTTTATTCTATTTCCATAGTTTTATAATCCATCCATATGCTAAAGACTTTCTACCTCATAGCTCTGCAGTTGGCTTCTCCCTTAAATTCAAGAATTGTATACCTGACTCCTCACTGGATGTCTGCATTTGCATGCCTAGAAACCATTTCAAAACTTATTATGTCTAAATAGGAAGCTTTGATTTTATGCTCCAAATCTGTTCTAACCCAACTTATTTCAGTAAAAACAAAAACAAAAACAGAAAATAAAAAAAAGCAAAACAAAAAACACCACTGCCCCAATAGCTTCATAGTTTCCAGTGTTGATACTTTACTTCCCCTCATCCTCTATATGCAACACATTTGCAAAAACTATTATATGTACACAGAAAATATATCTTGATTTTCTTTGTTTATCCTCATCTCTGCTGTCAGTATCACCTCATACCTGAATAATTTCTGCTAAAAGATCCCCATCTCCACATTTTTCTGGAGGGTTGTCCTTTAACCAATGGGGGCAGCTCAATCCAAAGATGTCTGGGAGCTTATACCAGCCATGGCTAGTGACACACTGATATGAGACATAAAATTATAACCCCATGCCTTGGGAAATACAAAGATCAAGGTATAATTCACAGGTTAGGGTTATCTCTGGGATCAATAAGAGGATAGACTACCCTTGAAAAAACCGCTTTGCCTACCTCTTTCCTTGTCCTATCTTTCTGCACACTCTTACAGTTGTCTCTAAAGTGTGCTCCTTTAATAAATGTCCTGCACAATAATCACCATCTATAATCTCTGATACTGTTTCAAAACAAACTGACTTGGAGATCAGCTTTAACAATATGGTCAAATCAAGTTCAACGTGACATGACAGCACAAAATCAGGAATAGTTGTTGCGTGTGTTTGCTTTTTTTGTGTTGTTTTGACAAGGACTCTATAGATATTTGACTCATTTCTTCATTTAACCAGGTGAAAGACATTACTTTAAAGAAATAATATTTAAAAAATAACACAGGCAACAAAACTATTACATTTGAGGGAGTTCGTTTAAACTGTAGAAATTGTTTAAGCTGTTACTGACATGATTAAATGTTTAAATTAGCATGCTACTTGGATGTTCCTTTCTGCTCTGGTTAGGGAGTTTCCAGAAATATTGACATCCTAATTCAGAAACAACCTTGCCTTGAAACTGCCATTGGCAATATCATTAAAACTCTTGCTTCTGACATTTCTATTTCATGTTTAATTTGGATTTGTTCATTCCATGCCTCATTCCATTCCCATATAGATCATACTCTGTCTTTGAGGAAGGGGTTTTGTTGTTCAGGTTTTTGTTGTTTTGTTTTGTTTTGTTTTTAACCAGTATTCCCAAAGTCTCATATCTGACACATTGCATACTAAAGAATAAAAAGTAAATGTTATGGGTTCTGTAAATGTTTTGTTTTAAATTATAACATATAATTGAATGAATGCAATGAAGTAGTTCTTACAGCATCCCAACAACACCTTTTAAAAATAAGAAATATTGGAGCAAGAATTAAAGAAAGAAATTATCTACATGGTCTTTCTAATACAATTATACCTGTCACCAGAAAAAAAAAAAAAGTCATTTTTCCTAACCTTTCCTAACCTGTGAAATATACGCCTAAGTATTTTTCACATTGATTTTGCGTTAGGGACTCCACAGATTCCAGACTTGTATTGAGCTCTCCAGAGTGAGAATTAGAAGTCTCTAAAGGGTTTATCACCACAGCTGAGAACTGTATTCAGGCTTGAATTCTGAAGATTGTGCCATGGGTTACCTCTATCTACCACCCTTATGATTTTTCTTAATAAGGACCTTTCAACTTATCTTCATAAAATAAAACAAAGAAGATGATATGTACATTTTCCCGACATTTTCCTGAAGGCTCATTTAGCATACCTTACTGCTTCTGCTATTATTATACTAAATAGCACTTGAAATGCTAGCTTTGTATGTGTTTTAGATGACCTCCAGTGGTGTCTCGCAGCCGTCTCCAGGACAAGGGCAAGTGCCTCTGTTCTATTTACATAGGGCATGCGTGGGCATGCGCAGATGTGTGTGTTCATGGTGTGGCTGGGATGGCAGTTATTTTTGTTGGTGAAGTGTGATAACAGTGGGGAAAAAAACTGGTCTAAACTAGTTCAAAGCATAGATATTAAAAAAAAAAATGTAAAGAATGTTTTTGGATATTGTCTTTATTGTAGAAAATTATAAGAAAAGTTATGGACCAGATAGAATTGAAAGTAGATAAAATACCGAAGAAAAAGTGTTATTCTACTTTATGAGAACTTTTGCCTTTTCCTTCCCAAGCATTTAACTTTCCTCTCAGTTCACTGCCTCTGCACATATTTCATGTCTTGCCGGTCCAAACAAGAGCGACTGAAAAATAATTATCAATAACTTAATGGGAATTAATATGTTTGTTTTCTTCCAGATTTATTATAAAAGCAGATACATGAAAAGTTCTGACGGAAATATATGTTCCAGAGAAAATTTGAAGAAATGGGGTTTTCTTTAGGTTACATATTGATATTGAAAGAATAACAGGAGAATAGAGTGTGGAAGCCTGTCATCTTTTTATTGGAATAAAAAAAAAAGGTTTATATACCTCAATACTTGCCCTCCGTATTTGGTTTTCTTTTCAATAAAATCATTTGTTGATTATGATAAACTTATATAATCAATAAAGGATATATAATGTTCAGTGTGGATTTCAGTACATATCCTATGTTGTTAAATGTTCTATTGCAAATTGCTTAGGACATTCCTTAGAGTAAGCATCATTTATCTGCAAGATTAAGGACCAAGAATACTTCATTTTCTTAGCAAATCATCTTCTATTTAATATTATTAACGTGTAAGTAATGTTTTAATATATTTATTTTTCAGTGGAATAAAATTAGAAAAATTAAGAACCACGCAAGAGAAGGAAAATGTTTATTGCAATATATATGACTGGATAAAAAGTTTCACTTTTGAAATAACATTCTCCCTAACATTGTAAACTTGCTTGAACCACAAGATAGAGTTTCAAAGTTTTCGTAAATATCACGGACGGTAACTAATTCAATGTGTTCGTTTGCTAGAGGTGCAGAAAACGTACTACGACGGAGTGGCCTAAACAACAAAAATGTATCGTCTCACAGTTTTGGAGGCTGGAAGTCCAAGATCAAGGAGTAGGTAGGGCTGGTCCCTTATGGTATTTGAGTAAAGACTCTGTGTCACACATTTCTCCTTGGTTGGACGGCTATCTTCTCTAATCTCTTCATATAAGTCTCCCCTTATGTGTGCTTGTCTCCAAATCGCCTCTTTTTATAAAAGCACCGGTATTCTGAGATTGGAGCTCACTCTAATGACCTCATTTTAATTTGATAGGTCTAGAAAGACTTCATCTCTACAACAGGCCACATTCTGAGGGTACTGGGTTTAGGACATGGTGGGAACACAATTCAGTTAGTCACATTAATAACTCATTTAATTAAGGGGATTTGTTATAGAAGTTATATGTTCTCTTAAACAAATTTTATTTTTAACAGCATAAAGAGACAATGCTCTATGACATCATAAAACAGAGTAGCTAAAATATGATTAAGATAAAGAGAATAAGCAAATTTGAGAAATCTAGGAGATAAAATCCTGCTGAGAAAAATGGATGATTTATACTTTTAAAATCCCATTATTCACTGCTTAAAGAAATCTTAATTTCTGTGTATGAATCTATTCAAAGAAGAAAATAAAAGGGAATAAATAATTAAAACAATTATTTTTGAATATTCACCTCGATTTGGCTTGGTAGCTATTTTTTTTAAAGGGCTAACATAGTTTTAAATGTATACATTTTTAAACTATCATATAAATGTCAAATTAAGGTTAGTTACTAACATTTAATTTTGAGAAGTCATCTCTGTTCTGACAAATCATTGCATGTATCAAATTTTATCACAACAGTTCTGATATCCATTACCTTAATTTGTTTTAAAATCTTTATAATTAAATGTTTTAAAAATAAAATCAAAATAACTTGAATAGTTTTAGTGTTTTACTATAAATATTACATGTCCAAAGTCATAGTTTTTTTTTTTTCTTTCTAGCTATACATTATGCATTCAGTGGTCTTATCATTCATGTTTAATTGCAAATTGTAAACATGCTTTTTTTTTTTTTTTTTTTTTTACTGTCAGTGAAATTCGCTTTATATCTTACAAATCAAATGTTTGGTCTGACAACGAAAAATAATGCTTGACAAGGAATGTCACATAGATATGCCATTAAATGAGACATTATGTAATTCAACCTTGATGAAGGGCTTTATGCAAAATTCATAACTTCCATTTGAGTCAAGTACTTGTATATTCATTTTTCAGATAAGTACCACCGTGAGCAGTCTATTTTTTATAGCTATGATCTCTGACCTATTTCTCATCTTTTTAAGTGATGGTGATAGAAAATGCTTCCCAAATACTTAAAAACATTTTATCCTCAGTGACATTTTATAACCAGTTCACTATTGAACAGATACTAAGTAGACGAGTTAGCGGTATATAAGAAACTAAAAATAGGAGACTCTAGGGTCAGATTTGCATTAAGTTTAATCAAATTCAATCACAGCAGCACCACCTATTGGTGTTTTTTTCAGTGTGAGTTCTAAATAATACTGCTTGTGTTAAATTATAATGTATTTTGAATTGATATTTATACATTTTCCTTACAGTCAATTCATAGATTATTACTTAAACAAGGCAGTAATTATCGAGCACATTCCTTTTTTTGTGAAAATGTCTTTCTAACTCTTTCTTTCTACATGTGACCTTCAGTTTTATATTCTGGAAATACTCAGTGAATATTGTGGATATGTGCATTTCAGTGTGGACTCCAGAACGGGATTTTATTTTCCTTAAAATAACATCATATGTGCATTGCCCTATTTTTAAGACACTAAGTAATTCCATTTTAGAATTGGAAATAGAGTTTTCTTATTTTTAAAACTTTTATTTCCTTTTAGGTCTAAAGCCACTGTTATCTCTCAGGATGTTAGGTCTGTTGTTTTAAGAACTATCCTGACTATAAAAAGAGGAAGGAGAAATGAATATAATTGCTTCTGTTAACAAAGGGAACAGTACCAGTGACTTTTATTTATCAGAACATATTTAAACTAAAACATGAGCCTTGGGAATCTTTCTTGGATGTTCAACTATGATAAATTATAATACAAATATTACTAAGTATTAAGGAAGATATTATCAACTGCATAAAACACACACATTTTGCAGCACAGAATGTAGGACTGGCACGTTCTCACACAAAGAAGGAAGTAGAAAAATAAGTTCAATGACATTTTCGTGAGAAAACTTCAAAATGCCATCTAACAGTTATAGGCCATGGGGTGGAGCCCCTTAGACTCTTTCCCACAATCTGTGTTGGGCAGATTAAGGTTTAATTTAGCACTCACAGGTTGAATTCATAGACTCACATGCTCTACATGCATTTTTAGAGACTGGTAAAAACAAACAAACAAACAAACAAACAAAAAACACTTTACCTTTTTTGGAATATTGAAAATCCCCTAAAATAGAAACATTTTATTTCATAATTAAAGAATAAAAGATCTATGATGCAACAAAAGCTCTTAACACGTCAGATTTTCAGCTGATGTGTAAGCAGAAAATAAGTACAGTTTTTTAGATCACTTACAATTTTGGCAAGAAAAAGAAAAATTTTAAAAAAAGAAAAAAAGAAAGGAAAGGAAAAGAAAAAAAGAAAAGTCAATAAAATGGCTATACAGATGGTTTTCCCAAAGTGGAAAATCACACACTAAAAGATTTGAAAGTTGTTGGGTGTCATGGCTAAATATGAAAGACCTGACTTAGTCCAAGGGCCAGAAAAACCCATAAAATAATACCATTTTTTAAGTTGCTACAAATGCAGATTGCTACATTCTCAATGTTTTGCTCATTACATATTTATGAATATACTCATATTAGTGACCTGAGGAGCACTCATTATTAAAGTTCTGTAATACTGGATATTTTCAAAAAGGGGAAAACAGAATAACCACTGTTAGGGACTGAACTATGGCCCCCTCAAAGTCACATGTTTAATCTCTGATTCCTAAAGTGACATTAATTGGAAACGGAGCTTTTAAGGAGGGAATAATGGTTAAATGAAGTCATAAGAGTGGGTTCCTAATCCAGTACGTCTAGAGTGAAAGAGAATCAGAGGGCTCTTTCTGCAAGAGATCACAGAGGAAACATGTGAGGACCCAGTGAAAAGACGGTGAGCTACAAACCAGAAAGAAAGGCCTCACTAGAAACAACCTTGATGGCTCTTTCATCTTGGATTCTAGCCTCTAAAGTTATGAGAAAATGGATTTCTATTGTTCAAGCCATCCAGTCTGTGCTATTTTGTTTCGGCCGCCTGAGCAATCAACCCATTGCGCCCATTCTCTCCCCAGCGTATTACGAGTTCAGAATTTGTGTTTGTGGAAGTTGCAGACATAGTAAGTTAATCAAGCGTTTCACTTCATTGTTGTGTGTTGGCCCTGATTCCCTTCTCTTATACCTTAAAAAAAAGCCCCCCTTTATTCCATATGTGCAGTCTTGTTCCCCCCCATCCTGCAGCCTCTCTTCCAATGTGTGTGCTTGCATGTGTGTGTTTGTGTATGTATACACAAGTAAAAGTTGTATTACGTAACTCTCACTGCATAGCACATTGTTCTAAAACTTAGTGGCTTCCAACAGCCAATTGTTACTATCTCAGAGTTTCTGTCGGTCAGGAATTCGAGGGATTAATGGGTTCCCTGCTTCACAGTCTCTTACAAGTTTATGATCAAAATTTCCGATGAGGCCTCCAGGCTCAACGGAAATCTTGACTGGGAAAGGATTTTCTTCTAAGGTTACCTACGCTGTGGGTGACAGAATTCAGCTCCTCAGGGACTGTTGGACTAAAGGCCTCAGTTCCTCCTGGGCTGTTGGCTGGAGGCCATGCTCAGCTTCTTTCCTGGGGTGGGGGTGGGGGTGGGGGTGGGGGTGGGGGTGGGGGTGAGGGGTTGGTCTTCAACCTAGAAGCTGGCTCTATCAAAGTGTGCAAGCTGACATGGCAATAAAGAATGCCAGCCCGATGGAAGCCGAGTCCTTTATAATCTAATCACAGAAGGGCCATCTCACCACTTGTGCCATATTCTGTTTGTTACAAGCACTGAATTCAGACTGTACAAGGGGAATGCTTTACACAAGAATGCAATTTTCCGGAGGTGGAGATTTTCGACAACCGTATCAGAAACTAAGGTTATGTCGATTCACCTTATATGTATATATGTATTTTCTTGAAAAAATGTGTAGTGTTGTTTGAGGTCACGTAGGTTTAGTCTGCATAAATAATATTGTGATATGGATATGGGATGATTTCTTACATTCCGCTTCATCTAACTTATGCACTCTTCTGTCCTTACTCCTACAATATAGCTCTCTTTCACTGTCTGTGTCTGTCTGTCTCCAAACACACACATACATTCTGGATAGACAGTTCTGTTCTCGCCATCTTTATTTCACTGCACATTTTTTATGATACATGTTGCTGTTATATATCTATTGCATTATTGCTTCCCACACAGCATTGTGCCTTTAAAAAAAAATTAACGTTTATTTATTTTTGAGACAGAGAGAGACAGAACATGAACAGGGTAGAGTCAGAGAGAGAGGGAGACACAGAATCCGAAACAGGCTCCAGGCTCTGAGCTGTCAGCACAGAGCCCGACGCGGGGCTTGAACTCACGGACCGCGAGATCATGACCTGAGCCGAAATCGGATGCTCAACCGAATGAGCCACCCAGGCGCCCCATCACTGTGTCCTTTATATAAAGTAATACCTAGCACATAATAGATGTTTAATAAACATCTACTGATTGACACATAAAATTATCATACTTTATTTATTTATTGGTACTCTCTTGGTGCTAGATCCCTAAAGTAACCACTGTCTTGTTACAAGACAAAGTTTCAAAATTTGGGAATGTTCAAAACTTTGAATTGAAGGCGTACTTAAAAAAAATCCTTCATTGCATCTCTGATGTGAAAATAAAGTTCCATATTCATGCTGGTGACTGATCAGGCCATATTTTGAAAGCTGACCCATTTTATGAAGAGAGTGCTGAAATCTCCCATTTCTTACAAGAAGTCCTGCCTGAATAGCCCACCACCAGCTCAAAATTTAAATGCACACACATTGGCACATATGCACGTATGTTGGAAACACACCTTAATGTATTCTTTCTTCTGTGTTCGATTACCACAACAGTCTGCTAAACCAAACCCCGTTCTCTATGTATATGTCCAGTCAAACTCAGATGTGCTTCCAGATAGGCTAGCTAGCTGTTTGTGTGTTGCTCATTAATTTATTTTCACACATGGGCAAAGGGACCAAGGATTTCAAGACAAGTCAGTTTGGAGAAATGAAAGGTATTGACAAAAATTTATCTGAAAAGTCTCATAGGGAAAAGGAGAGCTAGTTGAAATTAATAACTGAATGGTTTTATACAGTCTTATGGATTATGGTTAAAAGTAAATAAATAAAAAAAAAAAGTATGATATGTCTGGCTGGGTCATTTGAGGGCACGTTCCCAAGTGTGAGCTTCGTCTTTAATCAGACATGTTTAGTTTTTCCTGGTACATTTTCTCTTCTATTCAGTTTTTGGGAAGATAAATTATATAGCAGGAGATAATTTTTTTTATTAGGTCCTTCATTCAGGAATGAGAATAAATGACTCCAGGCTGCCTCCTAATTCATTCCTCAGGGCTTTCAAAATCGACTATTTCTAAAAAAAAGAAACAAAGATATTAGTTTTCAACTAAACCTTCCATCTAAAGTAAAAACTTCTATCATATTTTTCTATCATATTTTGGTCCAAATTATACAATTTCCTGATTCATAGTATTTATTTATTTACTTATTCATAACGTTTATTTCATTTTTAAGAGAGAGAGAGAGAGCAGGGGAAGGGCGGAGAGAGAGGGAGACACAGAATATGAAGCAGTCTCCAGGCTCTGAGCTGTCAGGACAGAGCCCAATGTGGGGCTGTAACTCACATGCCATGAGATCATGACCTGAGCCAAAGTTGGACACTTAACTGACTGAGCCACACAGGCATCTCTTGATTCATAGTATTTAAGTCACAAATAGATAGCACATTCTGCCAACTGAAAGTATGTATGTCCTTATTCATGTTGAATAGGACAAAAATGTTGACAGTTACAGGTATCTTGCCTTAACCCTTGGTTGGGGCCATTTTATGAAATTGCTAAAAACAGTCTTTTTGCTTTTTATCTTACATCCTTAATTCTTGGCCAGCCACTCATCTGAGGATGGAACCCTTTCTTTCCTCAGAGAAATAAATCTAATATGAGAGGGCACATCATTTTTATAACCTATGTATTCTGGATCCATCTTCATTGAATTGGCTTTTCTTTCCCAAATAAGACTCTTCTGGGTGTTCAATCTTTCTCAACAGTAAAGAGTAATGTTGAAATTTTTTTGAAACTAAGTCAATTTTTTTTCCAAGCATTACATCACTGAATAACTTTGTGTCGTTTTTCAAATGAGTAATACATTTTAATCATTCTTTAATCTCAAAATTCTAATAAAAGTCATGTCACATGAGTATACTTTAACAAGCACCCTGTATAATAAGCCTGAACTTCCAATTCCCTATAATTTTGAGGCAATTCTTCATATGTTCTTGTAGGCTAAGTTGATAATCATATCTAAATTGGGGTTCTCAGAAATGTTACTTACCCTCGAGGAAGAATTATCTTTAATTTTTCTCAATATATTTTTTTTTTTTACTCTTAGATATTTTATAATGCATTTACATTATATGAAAGACTGTTTTGGTCTCTTTAATAGTGTGCTTGGGACACAATAAGTTAAATTCTTAGTAATAGTAACATTAAGTGAATATAATAAAGAGTCACTGCTCTTTTAATGGTTCTCTTTTCTTCTAGGTCCTTAAAATCAAGCTGTGAAAAATAGTGTAAAATATTTCTTACCAAGGAGATAGTCCAGAAAATAAAATCTCTGTGATCCTCTTGTGTTTATATTAGAAATAAGAAATGGGTGCAGTAGTATAGATGCCCTCCCACCAAATACCACTGGGAATACATCTGCAGTTGAAATTTGGGTTTATTCATCACTGCATACCTGGAGGAAAGCCTTATACTAGGCTTCTTTGCCTTAAGTTCTGCCAATCAGAAAGTACCACCTCTCTCCACTCAGATCAAATATCCCCCTAAATTGGAGGTCGCATGGAGGGGCAGTGTAATGAGACTTTCACTAGTTGTGTGACCTTTGGCCTTTATTGTATCAGAGTCTCAGTGTCTTCATCTGTAAAAGTATCTAAAGTTCTTCACACATTGGGAGATCAATAGATAAAAGCATTCGTAAGAGGTATCATCATTGTTATGGACAGCACTTGCTTTTCCATCATGTCAAGGTCCCTCTTTCACCAGCCACCAGTCCCCAAAGGAGAACATCTCTTCTGAGGCCCCCAAATCCCATCCCAAAAAGAAAAAAAAAAAAAGGCTTGACACCTGTGGTTTGGGGGACAGGGTGTGCTGGGGCCTGGGGCTGGCTTCATTCTGGACTCACCTGTTTGTGTGTTCAGTTTGCTCTGGTCTCGGGGGTTGGAAAGAGATGAACTTGTTCTTTTGTGAAGCCTGGGTCTCTCCCTTGGACTAAATGATGTTGCAAGTGTGTGATGAATTGCACGAGAACTTGTGGGACATCTCCGTAAAAGGGGTGGAAAAGGACTTATTAGATTTTGGCGTTGTGAGATGACTTGGGGTAAAGTGTACAGAATTAGACCCTTGCTCTGGATTAGCTGGTATTTGGAAGCAGCAAAAATCTGGAATTTGATATCTTAAAACATCTTACCTAGAAGGAGGAAAAGCTAAAGCTGTAAATGAAGAGAAGGAGCGGTCACTGAAAGTAGCTGGGATGGAGGAATGTTTGGTCATCTTATCTGTATTCACACATGATAATGGAAAGGCCTTGTGTGTGTCTTGATTCTCCATGGTGACAGAGTGACTTAGTGTGATGTTGACGTTGTGTGAAATTATCTGTGTTCAACAGGTGGACACAAAGACCTAGCTGTGAGTGCCAGGCCAGCTCCTAGACATCAAGAATCCTTGTTCCTCTCAGTAGTTACTGTCACGATACATTTTTAGCCTTTTGTACAATAGGGTCAGCTATTTTTTACCAGAATCTGGAGATAAAATAAAGAGGAAGAGCTTATTTTGTGAACACTGACTTCCATCCTATATTGGCCATACTGACTTGCTTTCTGTCCTCTGCGATGACCAACAACTTCCCACCTTAGGGTTTTTGTTATAATTAACCATAATGCTCAAAGTGTATGCTTATACTACTCTTTTTTTTTTTTAAGTTTATTTAGTTTTGAGAGAGAGAGAGAGAGAGAGAGACGGAGTATAAGTTGGGGAGTGGGGAGGGCAGAGAGAGAAGGAGACAGAATCTGAAGTAGGATCCAGGCTTTGAGCTGTCAGCACAAGGCCTGACATGGGACCCAAACCCATGAACTATGAGATCATGACCTGAGTGGAAGTTGGACGCTCAATCGACTGAGCCACCAAGGCGCCCCTTATACTTACTCTTTAGGTCTCTGCATAAATATTTCAAAAAGAACTTCTTTCACCATGTAATCGAAGTGGCCTTAGTTCTCCTTTTCTATACACTACTCTTTGTCTTTTCATTATGCTTATCAATCTCTGAAAACATCTTGTTTATTTAGTTTATACTTAATTGTCTATCAGGGTAGGTCTCCTTTTCCCAAAATGATAAATTTCATGAGCAGAGACCATGTGGGTTTTATTTATTACTCTTTCCCTCAGTAAATTATAGGTTCCCATTAAATATCTTTTGAATAAATAAATATGTAAAACAGATTTAAAATTAAGTCCTGTGTCATTTAATGTACTTATTGTTATATGTTCTTGCAAAGAGGAAGTTTTCCTAGTTAGAAAGTTATCATTGCAGAGCAAATGAATGGAAAAATCCCACCATCCTCACGAGAGTGTTCAGAAAGAATCTCTTATTTCCTAGGAAATATTGGGCAGGGAAAAGAGGATCACTGAAGTCACATCATGTGAGCTTCATTTCAAACACTGTCGTATACTCTCTTCCTTCTTTTCCAGGGCTATGTACCTGAAGCAATATAATTTACTGATTTTATATTTAAAAGAAAGAGTTAATCTGATAACACTCTCATAATTATGTGCTGAAGGTTTTTACCCAGGGCCACTCACAAACAGACCAAAGAAACTAATTCAGCTGATTGTAGATCATGCATTCTGACAAATGACATTCTATGACAAACTAACCTGCCTGGTCTGACTACAGGAAGCACAGACTTTCATGTAAGCAGAGATAACAAGACCAAAGAACATGTTCACTCTTATGTGCCAGGAAGAGCCTTTTGACAATTTCTCTCTTGCTGCCAAAGCTAGGCAGCCTCTGAGGATCTTAGCACAAGATAAACTCAGGTAGTCTCTATAGGTGGTACCATCCGTCATATGGAAGAAAGGCAAAATGATAAGCTTACAATTTTTGTGACTATCTAGGGAGAGTTGGGCTTTATCATGATATGGCAGTTACATGATCGGCATATTTTACTCAGGTCCCACCATTAAGATCTAACCCCATCCACAGTTTGCTGCTTTCTTGAAGATCATGCTGCCATGGCATCCAGAGGAGGGGCAAGGTCTCATGGCATTTCTGCAGGTTCAATATGAGATTTTGCTTCGAACTAGCTTCTCCAGACCCTTTGCAGAACAAGCCGCCTTGGAAAACACAAACTGGGTCATTCTTTGGGGCCAGAGGGTAGATTTTGGTTCCCAACCAGGACGATTAAGATAATGTCTTTCTCTGAGATGAGGACTGGGCAGATTTGCGGTAGTTCTTTAAACAGGAGTGGGTTTCTGAGCTCAGCTGTGAAACATCCCCATTGGAGAAATAGCATCTACCTGTGCCGGCCTCCCTCCACACCATCTCTGTGGGGCTTCGGAAAAGGATGCAGAAGGATCCACTGCAAACAGGAAGCTTACACGCTCTGCTGCTGCTTCATGAGAAACAGAGTCCTCTGTCCTAGATCCAGGATACTCGTGTCTTCCGCCACCATCTATGAAAAGGTCGCAGGTTAATTAAACAGCTCTCAAAAAAGATAAAATACCAAGCTTTCCATGGTTCCTGATAGTCCCTCCCACGTCCGAAAGCCGCGACATGCAGTGCGGATAAAAACAAATACAAAAACACCTAGTCAGAGGTACGTGTTTTAGCTCGGACTTGGGCGTTCCTTTCGTTATATCTGGGCTCCTTTTTACTATTATAAAAGTCAACATAGTACTGGTCATTTATCCCGCTTCGGCATAGGGAAGATCAGTCGGGGATTGTGCACAATTCTACACAATTTGAGCTGTAACTTCATCCTTTGTTGTTCATTCCAGTGAATACAGAGATGTGAGTGGTTAAGCGAGAAAATGTATTAGCAACAATCTAGAATCGTTTCCAGTTGTACAATTGAAAGCAAATTAGACAGAATCCACAATTTTCATGAATTCTGGGTACAGATGACTTGTAAGTGACCTTGTAACTTGTTATGACACGCGACACAATAGTTTCATTGAAAATATGAAGGGGGCGCCTGGGTGGCTCAGTCGGTTAAGTGTCTGGCTCTTGACTTTTGCTCCGGTCATGATCTCACGGTTCGTGGGTTCCAGCCCCACGTAGGGCTCTGCAATGGCCCTGGAGAACCTGCTCGGCATTCTTTCTCTCTCCATCTCTCTCTGCCTCTCCCTTGCTATGGGCGCGCTCTCTCTCTCTCTCTCTCTCTCTCAAAACAAATAAATAAACTTTCAAAAATGTTTAAAAGAAGAAAATGTGTCGATGGGGAAGTACCTAAGGTTACTGCCAAAGGGTAATTTCTCTGTGCACTTGTTGTTGATAGACATATGCATACTTATCGTTTCCATGGTGCAGAGGAAAAGGCATCTCTCCTTGTATTTCATTTGCTATCAAGAAAAGAATTCATCACCAGGACAGATCTGGCGTACTTTTGTAGTTAATGGGAGTTATTTAAGCCACCTCGTGTTTTTTGTTTGTTTCTTTGTTTTTTCAAATATGTGTGGAAAAGTCATATGACTCGTCATGAGACAGAGCCTCGTTAATATTCCACATCTTTTTTATAAACAGTCATTTCTTAAACAGATAACTGGAAACCTCCTCCTTCCCTGCCCCCTCCCCCCCTGCCCCCCCCCCCGCGCCCCGCCGTGGTTGGGGTCATCTCAACAGTTCTGGATGGAATCTGGAGCTCATCTTCTGTGACTGAGCACCAAAAAGAATATAATTTTTATGTTAGTCTTTAGATGAGAGAGTGTTAGAGTAATCAGTACACAAAGCAGGTGGCAGAAGATGACCGAAAAGCTGCAGTATGGCTATGCATTACAATTTTTTTGTTTTTAAATATGGGCGTCACTGTGTCAGCTATAATTTTTGGAATAAGGGGATTATGGGAAAAAAGGATACTGAAAACTGAGGTTTGAAAAAAATCAGTCAGTTTGAAATGCTGTCTCTACAAGAAAACTTGTTCCTTGAGAAGTGATTATATCTTTTAAAACTAGTTATAACAAATTCATTTGCAGCATGTTTGTCAAATTACTAAGAATATAAATTGTGTTTCATTTAAAGGAAATTAGAAAGCTACGTTATACAGTCAACATGAAGTTCCTGATAATGAAATCTGCATGCTGAAGTATCAAACCTGCGGTATACACAATGTCAGAATAAAACAGGAAGTTTAATTCCCAGCCCAATAAGTCTGACACAAAAATGAAACTTGTGGTGATCCTACAATATACAGCAGAAAATGTCCATAGACCCGTCACAAATAAATTCAATTCGTCATATTTTAAAACATGAAAAGTTTCTGATGCATCAAATATACCTCTACATGATTGCATACCACTAAAGTTGGGACCAATTTGTAACCATGTGTTGTGTGTGTGTGTGTGTGTGTGTGTGTGTGTGTGTGTGAGTAAAGCTGAAGTACAGAAAGAAAAACTCTATTTTAAAATTCTAAAATTGAAATTCAAAATAAAATAATTATTTCTCAATATAAAGCTTTCCTCTAATTATGATTTAAACATAGTGTTTTAAGTATTCTGTAAGCAAGGTTTTTTTGGTATTGGCTTTGCCACTCACCAGAAGGTATGAAGAACCAGCAACTGAACTGGGTTCCACATAATACAAGGCTGGTAAAAATATGTTTCCCTTCATTCTTTGAAACTCTACTTTTCATTGTTGAGAAACTTTACAGTTCTGGGCAAACCAGCATGGTTGTTCACACTAGCAGTGTGTGTGTGTGTGTGTGTGTGTGTGTGTGTGTGTGTTTTGCCTGGACTTTCATTTTTATCATGGATCATATCAAACCTTTGCAACTCACTAGTAATCCCTCATATCCTTGCTACCTGTATTTTCATAGACTTAATTTTATAAATCCAGTGAACACTTGCTTAATTTTTGTGTTTCTATATGTAGCTCTTCATCTGGCTGAGTTCAGGTACCTTGCTGTATCTTTTGAACTCCGGAGTGTTTTGGTGGACAGAAAATTTGTTCCACAAATGTTTGCTATAAAGAATGAAATTAACGAATCCATTCTAGAATATATCCACATTTTCAATGTATGTATTAAGAGCTATGCTGACAAAAGCATTTTTGGAAGAGCTGGCTGAACTAGTCATATAATCCGTGACCATGCAAAACCCTAGCACTGCAAACCATTTTTACTTTTATACTTTTAGGGGACTATCTGTGAGTGCTATACTTTGAACTAGTGAGGTAAATACATGTAGATGTGTGATGAGCTAAGAATCGGTAAATAGTATTATATAGTAAAATTTATGGGATGGATGTTACAATTTTAAATAACACATACTATATAGGTAGAAGAGTGAGGGATTGCATCAAACAATAGACTATGCACTGACTTCTAGAAAAGCAGTCACAGCTTCTTATGAAGCATTTGGGGCAAACAAATGTATTTGAATGAAAGCATCCATTCATTTTTTAGTCATGCGCCTGGCCTTGTAAGCTAGGTAATGTAAAAACAAACAAATTAACAATTTCAGGTTGTGGGGGGGACTAGACTGAGTGAAGTAGGAACAGTTTCCTGATTTTTAAGTGTAAGTTCTCATAAAAAAGTATTTTCCTAATGTAATTTTCCTTAATGTCATAATTTACATTAGGGAAGCGATTCCTTCAGCATTGACTTGTTTTACATTTATCACACTGATTCAGTAAGCTTTGAAGATCTCCTATCTGTTTTACTGTAATACAAAGATAAGTAAGTACTCTATTTGGACAAAGCTGAGGTATAATAAAAATATACACTTGTGAGGTACTTGCATAGTGCTCAAGGACCATACACATGATGAATTACATAATTTCTAGACACGTAGGCACAGTTTTTGACATAGTTATCACTGCTGTGTTCTTTATATTGTGGAGGAAACGAGAGCACAGACATTTATATAATATAAAAAGTTTACCGAGCTTTTAAGTGGTAGAACCAGGATTTGACCCAGATAGTTGAGTTTCAGAAAACGCCTACACTTTTAATCACAATACCATGTTGTTATGAGTTAAGAGGAATGTATAATAAGAACTAGTATTTCCATATAAGAAGCATATAAAATAGATCGCCATAAAATATATCAGGGTACCAGTCAGGTAATCTAAATGAATAAAATGGCTAGATATGAATTGGTAAATTGCAATAGCCCTAGACATCATGGCGGAAGATTCAAAAGGTCATGGTTTGGACATTGGCAGTTGAAGAACCTATGTTTTATTTAAAGAAGCTAAGAGCCATCCAACTACAGTTGGTTGGAAACATCCAGAAATGCAGGCTTTGTTTGTTTGTTTGTTTTCTTTTTTCTTTCTTTCTTTCTTTCTTTCTTTCTTTCTTTCTTTCTTTCTTTCTAAACCAGGTCTTCTAATTTTTCAAGGGAAGAGAGAAATTCATGTTTTTATATCAACTTTCCATATGTTTAATTATAGGAAATTAATTAAAATTAAATAATGTGTCTCACATACGACTATAGAAATTTTCTGTGATCCAGAGACAGCCCACAAAGAACCAACTTGTGTCCTCTGTTATAGAAGGTACAAGCATATGTATATCAGGATGTTGGCAGGAGGAGAAGAGGTCATGGTGCCATGGCTCACATCTGCTGAGCTCAGAAAGATGTGAGCTGTCTAGAATGATAGTTGAAAGGTGGAGCACAGCAAAAAGAAATGCTAGAGAGTCCACCAGAGGTAATTTCACACAGGAATTTTATTTTCTGTGCGAGAGAAAATATACTTTTCCTTAAGGTGCACTGCAGTAGAAATCGGGATAATTAACCACCTGAATTTTGGAAGGATCGACCCGGTAGTGATCTGAAGAAACTGAGACTGAAAACAAAGAAATTAGTTTTAAGATTAGTGCAGTGGTATTGGGGACAAAATGGGGACATGAACTAAGACAGTAACTTGAAATAACTCAGCAATAGAAAGTTTGCTTCATCAAAATTATTTTTTTTTTTACTTTAAAATTGCTATGCTTCAAAGCAGAACATCAAGAAAATAAAAAGGCAACCTACAAAATGGGGGACTATTTACATATCATCTATCCAATAAGGGACTTGTATCTAAAATATTTAAAGAATTCTTACAACTTATTAATAAAAAGACAAACATGGCAGTTAAAAAATGAGCCAGGGATCTGAATAGACATATCTCTAGAGAAAATGGCCAATAAGCACATAAAAAAGATTCTCATCACCAGAGGAAATGCAAATCAAAAGCATGATGATGCAACACTTCACAAATAAGATGGCTACAGTCAAAAAGGCAATAAAAAGTTTCAGTGAAGGTATGGAAAAATTAGAATCCTCCTATATTTCTGGTGGGGAATTAAAATGGTGAACCACTTTGGAAAATAATCTGGTAGTTTCTCAAATGTCAAATGTAGAATTTCTAGTTATGTATTCAAGGGAAATGAAAACACATATCCACACCAAAAAAAATGTCTATGGATATTTATAGCAGCATTATTCATAATAGTCAAAAGTGGAAATACCCAAATGTTCATTAGCTGATGAATGGGTAGATAAAATCTGGTATATCCAACAGTGGAATATTATTTTAGCCATGAATAGAAATGAAGTACTGACACATTTTAAACTATAAAAGAACCCGGAGACGTTTTTCTAAATGAAAGAAAGCAGTCACAAAATACTACATATCCTATGATTTAATTTTGTTTCTACAAAGTGCCCAAAAAATACAAATCTAGGGAGACAGAGAATAGATTAGCTATTGATAATGACTGGGGGTAGATGAAATGCAGAGTGATTGCCAAATGGGTACCGGAGTTCTTTTGAGTGTAATGAAAGTGACCTAAAATCGATCGTGGACATGGCCACACAATTGTTTGAATATATTAAAAATCATTGAGTTGTGCACATCACTGAGATGGCATATAACGTATGTGAATTATATCTCAACAAAGTTCTAAATAAATAAATGAAGTTGGTTTTGAGAGCTGTTAAGGAGGTTAAATCTGGTAGAGGTGAGTAAGCCATTGATTACAGATATTGAAAGACAAAGGAGTCTAAGATGACTCCCAGCTTTTTGGTAAGTAGGTTAATGGAGGTACAACTCTAAGGGAATATAGGAAGAAGAGCAAGAAAGAGCTAGGAATGTTTTCTCCTGGCCTTTATTGATCCCTAAATTTCTAAAAGGACTGTCTTTGTATAGTGCTTTGAAATTTTTCGTATAGCCAGTGGTTTGCTTTGAATTCCGATTTGTAAGCTTCAGTAAGCAGTAGCAGAGCATAGCTATTTAATGTGATGTTTTGATTACTCTTAGGGTTGGTCACGAAATCTGCCACTGTCGATGTAAATGTGTATGATAAGTAGAATTTTGGAAATACCATCTTTTCAAAGTAGGCTACCGCCAAATTGTTCAGTAATTTAATTCATGATTTCTGATAGACACAATGGCAAAATATTTCACTCAACCTTTAAAAAGCGTAAGCTGGAAGTTTAATGAAGACATAGTTAGACTCATATTTCTTTACAAGTGCCCTGACATTATAGCCCTTCTGCTTTCAACATTTCATTCCAGTGCTATTGCTTGAAATCTTGCTAAATCACCTTCAATTGTTTGTCCTCTTCCTCCCCTTCAGATGAATATAGAAACAGCAGTTATGAGCTTTCTCTTGAGATTTTCCATGAAAAGGATCTACAGATGAAAAGGACTCTTGTTGTTCCATAATTCTTTTTTTTTTGAGCAAAGTTTTATAATTGTTAAAGTAAAACTTTCAATGTATTTCTGTAATAGATCAGTGAAATTGATCATTTTCCCCTTCCCCTGGGTGGTTACATGCTTCCCAATGACATACGGAAGGTGAGTTAAATTGTCTTTAAAGACATTTAACATTAATACATCAGGCTTCACTTCAAAGGAAAAGTATCATACTAGTTGAAAGAAAATTCTAGGGAGAAGAAAAATAATAGAGTCACTAGATAATTTTTAAATATAATTTCACAAATGAAGGTTATTCAGACATTAGTGGATAATTAACTTAGAATGTAACACTTACATGGAATAATTTCCTTCCCACAAACCACCTAAGTGCTATTCTGGTGACATGCAGTTAGCAGAGTAAGTAGCAGAAAGAAGTTGGAGACAAATCAGAAAGGAAGTTGTTTTGCTTAAATAAATGAGCTTACTGCCTTACTTATGTTACTGTATCTATTGCCTTTATTTCCTGATATAAGCTCTTCATTTCCCACGTTAGTTTTTCCCCAACCCACGTGAAATAGAGTGAAAATGTTGGCAAGCTACATCTCGATTGTAGTTAGAGAAACTAATCAAGAAAATCATTTCAGGTAGAGCCCCTCTTATTTACAAAATGTCATGTGGTCCAGCACAACTTCTCAGGCTTATATTTGAGGCTACATTACAATAGTCAAGATAGCCTGCCATTGATTTGGCTACCATATGTAGTATAAGTTCATATGTGTTGTCAAACAACCTTGCTCTGAATTTGATGGGTATATGATCTGAGGCAAAGTCACTGACCTCCCTCCTTCATATCCTTATATTTAAAATATTGATAGGGACACCTAGATGGCTCAGTCAGTTAAGCTTCCAACTCTAGATTTCGGCTCAGGTTATGATCTCATCGTTTGTGAGATTGAGCCTTCTTAAGAGTCTCTCTCTGGGGCGCCTGGGTGGCTCACTCGGTTGAGTGTCCGACTTCATGAGATCAGGTCATGATCTCACGCTCTGTGAGTTCGAGCCCTGCGTCAGGCTCTGTGCTGACAGCTCAGAGCCTGGAGCCCACTTCAGATTCTGTGTCTCCCCCTCTCTCTGCCCCACCCCATTCATGCTCTGTCTCTCTCTGTCTCAAAAATTAAAAAAAAAATTAAAAAAATTAAAAAAGTCTCTCTCTTCTCTCTCTCTACCTCTCCTCCTGGCCGTTCTCTCTCTCTATCTTTCTCTCTCTCTCTCTCTCTCTGTCTCTCTCTCTCTCTCAAAATAAATAAATATTTTAAAAATAAAATAAAATAAAATATTGATAATAATTTTATCTTTCCTTCAGATCTTCCAGGATTGAATGATATAGCACAAAGTTTAGAAAAGAGTGTTTATATACTAATAGTGTTATTTTAGTTAGTTTTAATTTAAGTATTATGTATGCATGTGTTTTACAGTGGTGATGAGAAGTATTAAGCATACCAGTTTTAATTAATATAAAAGTAACATGTTAAAAGTGTGCATTCAGTTTAACTAGTGGAGTTTGGAAGACTTTGGAGAAAAACTCTAAGATAATGAAGTGAGGACCATAAGATAGTTACATTATTAAAGCCATAATAAGACTGATTCATTAACTTCAGTAATACCATTAAAGACAATGTAATTTGTATTCTATGTGCCTTGGAAAACATCATGAAATAACTTTGTATTTCTCAGCCAGGTAATTCAAGGATGGGTCTATGGAAGAACCAATCTTGATTTATTTGGTGTTTTGACCTCACCATCATGTTCATGATACAATAGTGAGAAACATTCATACAAATGAAACAATGAGTTTTCAGAGTCGAATCAACATGTGGTTTAACTATCACTATTCATGAAAAGAATGGATTGTTTGGTGTTTTGAGAAGTAGATAATGGTTGTGATGGTAGGAGGATAACTTTGTGTACCAACTAAAGGGAATGCACTGAGAACCACAACGATATAATTGTGTGTACATTGTGCATCTTATGCCTATCAAGGTGTTCACAATTAATTAGATGGATATAATAGGTAATGCTAACTCTCACCAACTTCTTTTTCCTGAAAACTTAGTTTACATACTCACCCTCTCTCTCAATGAGATGCGGCCATGTCACTGAGTTCTAACACATATCATGTGAGCAAAAATAATGAGCAGCACTACAACTCCAAGTTCTGGACAAAAATAAACAAACACACAAAAATAATTCCACATGCTACTTTCTATACTTCTTTTTCTTTTTCTTTCTAATGTGGATGCCACTATTGACTTTGAAAACCATGTATTCAAGATGGTATGATCCCAAAATCTGTGTCCCTGCATGACTTTGTGCATCAGATTTCCAACATCTCCCTGGATACATCTTGGAACATATTATGTGAAAGACATAGAACCTTCTACTGTAATTGAGCTGTAACACATGCATAGATCAATTTCTTGAACAGCTAGCATCACCTTACTAATACATTGGTCTTGCAACAGGATTATCTTGCTTGTTCTATCTGATGGTCATTACTGCAGAGAAGGCAATCTCAAGACTCAGTGACTCTGGATGTTATTATTCAATTAAATTATCCTTCTGAATTATCCAAGATTGCAAATATTTTTGCAGTGTCCTCCTTAATATTTTTTCTGCTTCTTATTGGCATCAAGGAGGGAGAAATCCATTCAATTACTTTAGCTGGAAGAAAAATATTTTGCAGTAACCCTTGATATTGACTTACTGACTAAATAATAGTCTTTTTCTTCCCTGCCATGTTGAAATTATAGGGTGATCTTTGATATTTATTGTGTACTTTTATGTGCAAACTGGAGCCATTACCTGAAACTATTTGATTTGTTAAGGTCTTTCTTCACCTGATGGATTTTATGGATGATGTTTTGGCTTGTTAATTTCAATTTCTATAATATTCCATTATGTGGATGTATTACCAGTTATTGGCCTTTGGAATTTCAAAAATTTTTGATATTACAAATAATGCATCAATAAACATTATTGTCCATGTTTTCAGGTAAACACATGGGTGCAATACTATTGAATCTATATACCCAGGAGTAGAATTTCTGTCTCATAGGGTATGCCATTATTGAGCTTTAGTATATACTTTGAAAGTATTTGCATCAATTTACATTCTGACTAACAGGGAATTGGACTTCCTCATTCTCTTTTCTCATCAATGACTATTATTTTCCATCTTTTTCACTTTTGTCTTAGGTGAGTGAACAGATATACTGTGGTTTCTATTTCGCATTACCTCATGAACATCTTTTGATATGCTTTTGGTCATATAGTTATTGTCTCTATGAAGTGTCTGTTCAAGTTATTTGCCCATTTTTTTTTATTATTAAGTTGTCTTCTTTGTATATTTGATGGACAGATATTCATTATATATTCTGGATAAATGTCTTTTGTTCTAAATATGCATTGCAAATATCTTTTCCCACTCTGTAGGTTGCCTTTTAATTCTCTCAGCAGTGTGTTTTGATGAATCAAAGTTATTAATTTTAATACAGTCAAATGTATTCAATTTTCCATTATAGTTAGTACTTTTTTGTGATATAATTTATTTAAATCTAATGACTCAATATTTATATATTTTATTAGGACAATTTTGGTGTAACTGTAGATAAAGTGAAATGAGGGATAAATTAGCATCTCACAGGTTTGTGTTTCCATTGTGTTCAACGTCTAAGCTCTTCAACAGAAAAAAAAATATTCACAAAACTGTCAAGCTATATAATAAACTTCACTTTATTCTCTTTTTATCTTGAGAGACAAAATAGAAATCTTCAAAAGGCCTTCAAAACAGCACTTGATTGTATATCAGGAAAATGAAATTTTCATCTTAAAAGCCTTTCATGGTCTCTCTACATATATTTCTTTTGCTCCAAAACGGGATAATAGTGTCCAAATCCTCTATACATAGATATTGTCTCTTTCTTCATGAGGCCTCTATTAAGACACCATCAAAGTAAGGGATATGCTTTGGCAGTGCCTGGGTGGCTCAGTTAGTTAAGTATCTAACTCTTGATTTAGGCTCAGGTCATGATCTCACAGTTGAGATTTCAAGTCCCACATTGGGCTCCACAATCGGGAGCTTCCACATCAGGAGCTTGTTTGGGATTCTTCCTCTGCTTCTCTGCCTCTTCCCCAGTCAAAATAAAATAAACATTTAAAAATGCTCTCTCTCTCTCAAAATAAAATAAACATTTAAAAAAATAAACAAAGGGCACGTTTCTAAAAGCCTAGATTTAGGAAGTTAGAAAAAATATGCAATTGATATATTCATTTATTCCTTCAATTATTTATTCACATATTTAACAAAAAATCAAGCATTTTAGATGTCTGAGTCATACTTCTAAATAACAGAAAAATACAGGTTAAATACACATGGAACTGGACCTTGATGAACTCACTGTCTTGTTGGACAAAGTGAAATAAGTAGATATTATCATAGCCCAAAGATATAAATATAATATTAAAGGTATGAGTCAAATGAAAAGAAAATAAAGAATATCTACTCTCTACTTGAGAGACCGAAAGAAGGCTTAATGATAGAAGTCAACTTTCAGCTGGCAAGGTTTTGACAGATGATTAAAAGTTGAGGCAAAGAAAGGGAATAAACGGCATCTAGTGCAGAAGAATAGTATGCACAACATTGCATAAGGATAAAGGCTTTATTGAATCAAGAAATGGTGGGAACATTTTAAAAATCCTGATTGTGCATTCTAAGAGGTTGGGATTGGACAAAGTTAAAGAACAAATTATAGTTTCGACATTATCCTGTGAGTAAAGAAAAACCCTAGTGTTTTGTTTTGTTTTCTTAGTAGCATAAGGACTTGATCAGGTTTAATTGTGAGATTAATTGGGACAAAACCAGTTTGCAAGAGGTGATTATTCTGAATATGCAGTATTGCCTGTAGATATATTTAGGCATTAATAATAGCATTATTATATAATCATATTGTACTATGTGTATTTCTTACCAAGGACTTATCAAAAGTAAAGCTTGACTCTCCATAATATACAAAACATCAGCTAAAAAATATATTTATCTGATTTCCCTCCACTAAGCCCTTATTTCTTTTTCTAATGAAAATTTTTTGGCTCTCTCTCTGTACTCATTCAGTAACTCTCAGGGTTTAAAATGCAATTATAGAGATATCTGTCAAGTAAGATATTTTATTAAAAATAGCTAGTGAAGAATTTTTTTCTACAATATAATGATCAGTATCCCTTTATTAAAAGTTTATTGCCATTTTTTGTGTTTGCTACATGTATTAGGACTTATTTAATAATGGTTTTAATATGAATCCTCATTTTCCCACAACTAATGTGGTTCAGCTCTTTATATATATTAACAATGAAAAAAAATTATAAGAATGTTGAATTCTAGTTTCCTCTCTTTTTCTCTACATACCATTTGATTAAATAAAGATTTTAAAAGGTAAAGTAAAAATGTCTACCGAGCTAATTCAATTTTGCTCTCAGATAATGTCCTGATAGACTCCTAAATCCAATCTATGGGGCACCTGGGTGGCTCAGTTGGTTAAGCGTCCAACTTCAGCTCAGGTCATGATCTCACAGTTCATGAGTTGGAGCCCCATGTCAGGCTCTGTGCTGACAGCTCAGAGCCTGGAGCCTCGTTTCAGATTCTGGGTCTCCCTCTCTCTCTGTCCCTCAGCTGTTTGTGCCCTGTCTCTGCCTCAAAAATAGATCAATGTTACAAAAAAATTTAAAAAATAAAAAATAAATAGATCCAGTCTATGTATGATCTTCTGCACATTCCTTGCTTTGGTCAAATATATGAAATTATTAATAAGTTCCTGAATTAGAAAAATTGTCTTAATTAAAACCTACCCCCCTATATGATAATATAGCTTTTACATACCCATATGTTTAGACATATAGGAATTATATACAGAAAGAAATAGAGAGCAATCACTTATTCAATATTTATGGTTTGTGACTATATGATAATTTCTGTGTTTTGGGTATGCACTGGATTATGTAGTCTTTATTTGCTGTTGTCTGGTTGTACAATGTTGAGTCATGCAAAAACTTTGACAATAAATTCATTGTCAGTAATATTGGGGACATCATACCTGTTCAAATAGCATTTGGAAAACCAAAAATTTCTATAAAGATGGAAAGTTACATGTATCTGCAAGGATCATGAAAGATTCACCTCTGGGGCGCCTGGGTGGCGCAGTCGGTTAAGCGTCCGACTTCAGCCAGGTCACGATCTCGCGGTCCGTGAGTTCGAGCCCCGCGTCAGGCTCTGGGCTGATGGCTCGGAGCCTGGAGCCTGTTTCCGATTCTGTGTCTCCCTCTCTCTCTGCCCCTCCCCCGTTCATGCTCTGTCTCTCTCTGTCCCAAAGATAAATAAAAAACGTTGAAAAAAAAAATGAAAAAAAAAAAAAAAAAAAGAAAGATTCACCTCTGTGGAGATAAACACACATAGACGTTACAAAAAGATAAACACATAATAAAGGAAAAAATAGAGCAGAAGCATCTCCAGAATTCTAGAATCTCAGGATATTACAACCAGAAAATCCTTATTTTAGGGGCCACCTGGGTGGCTCAGTGGGTTAAGCACCTAACTCTTGGTTTCAGCTCAGGTCATGGTTTTGCGTTTTCTAAGTTTGAGCGTCACATTGGGCTCTGTGCTGACAGGGCAGAGCCTGCTTGGGATTCTTTCTCTCTCCCTCTATCTCTCTGCCCCTTCCCTGCTTCCTCTCTCTGTCTCTCTTGAGATGAATAAATAAACTTAAAAAAAATTAAAAAGAAAAAGAAAATCCTTATTTTAATTTCACTTCTGCCATATTAATCAGGGTTCTCAAGAGAAAAAGAACCAATATGTTGTATTTCTATATTTCCTTCTTTATGTATGCATCTGTGTATCTATATATTATCTATCAATATCTATCTATCCATCTATCTACCTGAGATTTAAGAATTTCGCTCATGAGATTATGGATGCTGACCAGCTCAAAATCTCCAGAGCAGGCAGGCAGGATGGAAAGTAAGGGAAGAATTATAGTTGAAGTCTGGAGGGACTCTCTTAGCAGAGTTTCATCTTCCTCAAGGGAGATCAGTCTTTTCCTAAAGCCTTCAACCGATTGAATGATGTTTATACACATTATGGAGAACAATCTATTTACTCATACTACTGATTTACATGTTAATCACATCCAAAATACACCTCCACAGAAACATCTGGAATAGTGTCTTATCAAATATCTGGATACTGTGGCCTAACCAAGCTGACACATAAAATTAACTTTTATAGCCACTAACTGGCTTTGTATCTTACAAGAAAAAAAATTATTTCACTTAGCTTCAGTTTCATTTCCTGTATAATGGACTTGATATAACCTACTTGTAGAAGTATTAGGAAAATTACACATAGCAAAATGTTCCATTAGCAAATGTTTGACACAGGAAATATTCAATAAATTGTTTCTATTATTACATTTGAATTTAAGTAGTGTTACTTTTATTAGATAATCTAATATCATAAATTTTTATGTGCAGTAAGTAATTGTAGTACATTTACAGATTTCATCTTTTTATGGTCTTTAGTTTTAAGACAGAATCCTGGGGAAAAGGGAGTCATTGGCAACAAAGGCACAAAACGATAGTATGTGTTGATCAGCTCCAATGGTCACTAATTGTGAGAAGACCATTTAAAGGATATCCCCTATTGTTACTTGTGGTGATAGATTATGAACTGACATCGGCAGAATTTACTCGCTCTAGAAAATGAAGTGTGATAAAAATCACTTAAGGAGAAAGGGAAAAACAATAAAACCACATTAAAATGGCAACTACAAAAAGTATTGATTGTAATGAGAAATGTGGAAAATTATGCAAAGGAAAAAACAAAACAATAAGTTAAATTGAATAATAATAATAATGCCATAATGTATTTAACTGACAGATATTTTACAGCACTCCACCACAATATTTCCTTTATAATACCTATATTCAGTTTGCAAATATGTATCAACTACTTTATTTTAAGCACGCAACCTTTGAAAATGCAAGGATAAAGCAACAAAGCACCGTGTCCTTGAGTGTTCACATCACTCTGATACACACATGGTGAGTTATCTGACTTTTTTTCTTTTTTTGAAGTGTGATAAGGTTAAAACTTGTGAGGCAACATATAAACAACTCCGGAAAGCTTTTTGTTACATGACCAGACAGGCAAACTTTCTGCAACTTACAGCAAAGGAAGGCTATCTTTCCCTCTTAGCACAGCCAGAGGCAGGATGATGAAAGCAGGGAACACGAAAGGAATTTCTGTCCTGAGGCAGTTCTAGGCCATTTGGGCTAAAGACCAAACTCTCCTGAAGCCCCAAGGAAAAATGTTTGTAAAAACAGCCCTTCAGAAATAATTTTGTACTTATTTCCAGGCTCTAAGTGTTACAGACCATTTTCTTCTTCATTGAATATAGATTTGCTTTTTGTGGGGGTGACGTTTAGTTACTTAATGTTCAGTATTGGAAAGCACCTGAATGCTTTGCAAACGAGAAATTGGCCACTTATGAAATGTTGCGTGTAAACTTTTATACTTGCCCATGATCGTGAATAGTAATTCGTTTCCACACAGTTCTTAAACATTTATTCTTCATGAGGCCAGTACCTCTGCTTTCGTTGACCCCTCTTCATACCATGGCTGAGGGAGGAATCCCCCAGCGTCACCCAGGGTTGTGGGGATGGTCCACTGCAGAACGCACAATGCTGGACAGACAACATCAACATTTATTTGTTACTTATACTCAAGTCCAGGGGAGAAGGGCACTGGATGCCACAAAGGCCACATGGGGGTGTCACTCAGAAACAGCGAAAACCTGGGGGCTGGGGGAGGCAGACTTTGTAGTAACAAGAGGAAGGGGTGACTCCTAGTTTCCACTATGCGATTAACTTTTTAAAATAATTCCACAGGTTGGCAGGGAACTGAAACTTTAGATTCAGGGAGAAGCTAGAACGGCACCTATTAGGGACAGTTGTTTCACTGGGGGACCTTATCCTCAGGAGTAGAGTGAGGAAGGGAACTTGGGCTTAAGCCAAATTCAAGGCCCGTCTGGTGCCATCCAATGTCAAAGCAGCACATGATACAAGGTCTTAATTTTAGACTTTAAGCCACAGTTTCAAATTTTATCTCTTACTTTTTTTTTTTTTAATTAATTTGTATCCCATGGCAAGTACAGTCAAAATTTATCATTTTCATTTTCTAGAAGTTTATTTAATTAGCGAGGAGAAAGAGTGCATGCCTGTGTGTGCAACCAGAGGAAGGGTAGAATGGGAGAGTGGGAGAGAGAGAATTCCAAATAGTGTCTTCACTGTGGGCTGAACTCACAAACCCTAAGACCATGACTTGAGCAGAAATCAGGAGTCAGATGCTCAACCAACTTAGCCACCCAGGCACCCCAAAAGTTATCATTTTTAAATCATAGGTATAATGACGAAGTTTCACACTATCTACCTTCACTTGAATTGAGGCTGTAATTGTATTTGTCCAAAGTGTTAATAAAAGGTTTTAATTTGAGAGGCGCCCGGGCGGCTCCGTCGGTTAAGCGACCAACTCCTGATTTTGGCTCAGGTCATGATCTCAGGGTTTGTGAGATTACTCCCCACATTGGGCTCTGTGCTGACAGCAAGGAGCCTGCTTGGGATTCTCTGTCTCCTCTCTCTTTGCCCCGCCCCACTCGTGCTCTCTCGCGCGCTCTCTCTCTCTCAAAAATAAATAAACAAAAAAAAATGTCTTTTAATTAAAAAAAATTTGTAATTTGATAGTTTTAGTTGGGACATATTCTTGCTGGTTTTCCACCACTGGCCATGTTTCTCTAAAAGGAAATGCTGAGCTTTTTTTCTTTATGTGTTGTTCTCCGAATGCATATGAATATGTGACTCCTGGCACCACTAAAAAACTTGGGACCTACACGGTCAATTTCTCATCATAGTGTATCAGTCAAAACAACATAAAAAATAACTAGAGTTATTTTTACAGTGGCTCAAGTTTCTTACACATATTTCCCAAATAATTAGAGAGGAAATGCATAGAACGCAGTGGTAGTTCTTCAATGTGTGGCATGACACGTCTTGACATGTGGCATAATTTTTTTGAGGCCCTCCGTCTTTTCTATGCCTGCCTTGTGTATGTGCCTGTTATTCTTATGTGACGTTTCCCAAACAATTGACCACTGATCTCTTATTTAAAACGCTTCAGCACCAAGCCCAAGGTAACTAATGGGCCAGACTGAGCTTCTTTCTTGCATCCTTTTTAGAAGAAAAGAGGAAGACAAATCACTAGGTTAAAATAAAGGTTAACAATGAGGGTGGCTTTGCATGTCCAATACTTACTTAATTAGTTCTTATTAGGAACTAATTTTTATGCTCTCATAGATAACTGAGAGACATAAAGGCACTCGCATTCTTGGGAAAGTCAAAGGGAAGAGAAAGAAGAATGCAAGAAACAAAGGAGATACAGCAAAGACAAAAAGAAAAGAGTAATAATGTGAAAAATACAGAACCACAGTGGAAGAGAGCACAGAATGCATAAGGTTTTGATACTTTTCCCTGGTCTATAACCGAGAAGTTAAATGAAAATCTTTCAAATGGAAATGTTACTTGGTTTCCATCATTTTATATCCTAAAGCAACTCCCAAGGAAATGCAAGGTGTTCTTTTTTTTCTAGGAACACATTTGAAAGGCACTATTAAGCTCTCCTACAGTATTTTGTGAATTCCAGGGTGTTCCTTTTTCACATTTAACACCCATGAAATTCAGGACTTTTGGCAATCACAACCATCGAGGCAGAGGCGGTGAATGTGGTCATCCTTGGCAAAGCAGACACTTACAAATCAAGACCTGTGGAGTGGGTTCTATCCCTTTGGAAGAATTCTGAAGAAAATTGTGGAAGACTCATTTAAAGAATGCAACTTCATAGCTGCTTTGATGGCATAGAAGATGACACTATGGGGAAAGACTCTAACATTGCCCACTCTGAGATTTAACAGGAGTCAGAATAATGTCTGCTCTGAGTGAGCAGACGTTTTTGGAATTTATTTCACTTATATTTTCATTTTACATGTGCTCCAGTTTGATAGATGATAAAAATAAGCACAAAATGAATCTGAAAAAGTGCATAACAAGCAGAAAATAAAAGTTGTAAAAAATAATAAAACATTGTATAATGTTTTAATTGCCAGTCTTTTACTTTTTATTTACCTTATTTATTTATTTATTTATTTATTTATTTTTACCTAAAATACCTAATATTTATTGGCTAAAATAATGGTATATCACAAAATCAATCTTTTCTTATATTTGGCGAAAGCTGGTTCTTTGAACTACCATCCTTTTTCCAGACCAAAAATGAGATATGATCAGAACAGGACGCCTGGGTGGCTCAGTCGGTTGAGCATCCGTCTTTGGCTCAGGTCATGATCTCACGGTCTGTGGGTTCGAGCCCCACATCGGGCCCTGTGCTGACAGCTCAGAGACTGGAGCTTGCTTCGAATCCTGTGTCTCCCTCTCTCTCTGCCTCTCCCCGACTCTCACTTTGTCTCACTCTACCTCTCAAAAGTAAATAAATGTAAAAAAAAAAATTTAAAAAAGATATGATTAGACCACATGAATAAAAAAAATCTACCAAATTTCTGAAACATACCATTTTTCAATCTGTGAGGCGTAGACATAGTGACATTTTCACAATACTTGTACTCACTGTGTACTGTTTAAAAACAAAATTCAGAGGTGCCTGGGTGGCTCACTCGGTTGAGTGTCCGACTTCGGCTCAGGTCATGATCTCACGGTTTGTGGGTTCGATCCCCGCGTAGGGCTGTGCTGACAGCTCAGAGCCTGGAGCCTGCTTTGCATTCTGTGCCTCCGGCTCTGTCTGCCCCTCCCTCACTTGTGCTCTGTCTCTCTCTGTGTATCAAAATGAATAAATGTAAAAAAAAAATTTTCTAAAAACAAAATTCAACTGAGTTAATTTAAAAACCAAGTTGGCCTCATTCAGTGATTCACAAAGCAGGCAGCATCCCATCCAGCAAAGAGAAAGGGGCTTTGAAGAACTGTTTAAAATGGGAAGGGTTTTATACCTGGAACAGTGTAGAAACAGGAAGGACCTAACAAGCAATGGATTGTTTCAGACAAGGTCCCCTTCCTCCTGGGGAAGGGTGAAGGTCTATTAGGCAGTTTACTTCACTAGTGCTCATCATGTCATTCCAAATTGACTGGTTAAAGATCCCGTTTCTGGGAGAGATTGAAACTACAGTTAGATTTGCTATTAAGTTATGGTTTGCCAATATGGGATTAGCACAAGTGACTGTGTCATCTCTTTTTTTTCTTTAATAGTATGTGAAAATTTTCTATCTGTAAATAGAAAGCTTTAGTTTTCAACTTGTTCTTTTTTTTTAATTTTTTAAAAATGTTTATTTTGGAGAGACAGAGACAGAGTGTGAGCAAGTGAGGGGCATAGAGAGAAGGAGACACAGAATCTGAAGCAGGCTCCAGGCTCTGAGCTGTCAGCACAGATACTGATGTGGGGTTAGAACTCATGAGATCATGACCTGAGCCAAACTGGGACCCTTAACTGACTGAGCTACCCAGGTGCCGCTCAACTTGTTCCTATCTATACTTTGGGGAAAACTCATGTTTTAAATGTTTGCAAATAGGTAGATAAGTGTTGTACTCTGTCTCCCTTCCTTCTTCCCTTCCTTCCCTCCTTCCCTCCCTCCCTCTTTCCTTCCTCCTTCCTTTCCTTTCCCTTCCCTTTCCTTCCTTCCTTCCTTCTTTCCTTCCCTCCTTCCCTCCCTTCCTTCCTTATCTTTGTTTAAGTGAATATGTCTTCTTTTCTGGCTAATTTCTTTTTAAATTCCACTCAAGACATCTTTTGCTTGTTTGTTAATGGCTTAAGGAATGTGGTTGAAACACTAGAGATTATAATGCCAGGAATATATCTTTAACACTTCTACCATAGTATCCAAATCACAACCCATAAAAAACAGAATTTCTGAGGTTTACTTTTGTGTTAAACAACATAAAAACAAGACCTTTAACCTTCAGACCTCCTGCCATCCAAGTAAAACGAACATGATTTGAAAAGCATGCCAAGGACAAAAAGATATTTGCCATTAGAAAACAATTGTCTTTTTCTCTACTGCCCATATATCTAAAAATTAAACTCAAGAATCCAAAGCAATTTTTCCCATGATGAGGAATACTTGCTAAAGTTTTACTGATATGAAAACTTTGTGCAAGAGCTACTGAAGGACTTGAGCATTTTCCTCTGGTCTTCACCTTCACAAGACCTTGTGCCTTGTAGCAATTCCTCCCCAACAGCCCTTGCACATTTACCGTCCTACTCTTCTCACCATTATTGATACACCCTGCCCAAATAGTGGCTACTAGCATTCAAGAAAAATTCTTCTGTCCCCATTCTTGGAACTAGATGAGCATTAACAGAAGTCTTCTGGCTGAAGCAGCATATTGCCTCTTGTTCCTGAAGTCTGAGCTCTCCTTCAGAGACTTTTCACGTCCAGCATTTGCCAAACAGACTGACGCTAATGGTGTTCTGGTCGATTTTCTTCCACATTTGTTATTTTAATTCTCAGGTAATGCAGAGTCTACCACTTAATTTTAGATTGCAATGAGTTTAGCGATGATAAGGAATGTAAAGCATTTAGCCCAGTGAATGGCACATAATAATCGTGATTACATGATTGAATAACTCTGCTCTGTAGGATCAAACAGGAAGTGAGTTTTTGCTCTTTCGTATGACTGCTTCATTTCCCTTATTGATCATCTTCTTCTTTCTTAATGTTATCCAACCATCTATCATAGGAAATGCAGGAAATGAAGGGGTCAGTCCTGCTGTGCTGCCTCGGGCAACTGCTCCACCCCAGGGACTCCCAAAGGGGCTAGACAAATTGAAAGCACAGTTCCTGGTTGGGTTTGTCAAAACTGCTGCCCAACAAACTCAGATAAAGTCATCACAAGAGAGGCCAATAACACAAGAGAGTTTGGAAAAGAGGAAGGAGAAATTGATTTTGGGTTCTGGCAGCCAGGGGAGATTCAGGTTCAATCGAGCCTTTACAACAGACCTCTCCCCAGCAAGATGGACACCTAGCATTTTAGAGAGAGAAGTTGGTGGGTGACTAAATGCAAGAGAGCAGGCAGAGTGTATATGATTATAGGTGGAGGATAGTTTGTGTTTAGCCAATGATCATAGACCAGGAAGGGAACATGCAGGGTGTGGTTTTCTAAGCAGTCCATTGCTATCACGGCCCTTCTGGTCTGGCGGTTGGGGTGTTCTAGTCGTTGCCAATGCCTCAAGAAAGTGGAATAAGAAATAAACCACTTGGTGCCTATGGTTGTGTCTACAGTTGAGTAAGAGGGCTTACTGACATTAGCCCACTTGGATCCACTCCTAATCCTCCCATCCCTGGCATGTTCAGAACTTTTCTGATGACTCTCAGATATAAACAAATCTCTTTTCCAGGTACAGTTTTCAAGCCAATGAATAATAACCAATTCAAAGTCTATCCTTGTACTTATCCATCTTGTAGTTTGAGTCGACCTCAGCCGGAACAGCCTACAGTGAGGATGAAAGCAAAGTTGACTCCTCCTCTTCTCTATTTCTCATTTCACCTTCTCTTCCTCTCTCTTAGTGCTGTTTGAAATAACTCTTGAGCAGGGGTTGAGCAAAGGGGAAAGAAATAAGAGACAGAAACATTTTTATTGGACTGCTACAGTTGTAATCGGGCTTGGCTAGCTTGGTTAATACCAAATATTCATGCTTTTTTTCAAGGGGAGTTTGTATTATTACACACACACACACACACACACACACACACACACAGTGCTGGCAATTTCTTGCCTGTGGCCCCTTTGGAACAGGGAAGACCATCTTACTTGATACCTTAAATCTTCAGCTCTGTATCAAATGCTCCACTTCAAACTACTTTCTGATGCGGTCACAACGTATCATAAATCTGTCTTGAATAGGATTTCTTTCTTTTCTTCCCAAACTATTCCACCACAAACTCCGTCATATATTTGTTGCTTGTCCTCATATAATCCATAAGGGCAACTTTTTCCTAATACAATACTGTCTACCTGCCTTTGCTTTGTTGCATCTCACTGAGCTAGCTAGGCTACCTTCTTGAAACTTTATCTTGGCATATAGCAAATACCACTGTCTGTGTTCTCCAACTGGACAAAGGGCTCAACAACGCACTTCGGTATTTCTAAAGAAATTCCCACTATCAATCTCTTCAACTTTCTGGTGAAGTTTTCAACTTTACCTGTTAGCAAAAGCAACTTTAAAATCTTTAGCCTGCTTTTCATAGATATTGATTCAAGCACCTAGTGTTAGGAGGCGTGAGTTAGTACATGGCACCTACTGAATTATTCTGATCTTTGCAGGACTCTACGGAAACAATGAAACATCAGAATGTCCCAATTTAACTTGTCTTTCTTTCTATTGACCTATCATCTAACAATTTATATATTATCTATCTATCATCTATCTATCTATCTATCTATCAGCATCATCAGTTATCTATTTATGGCTATCGTGGTGTGTGTGTGTGTGAATGTGTGTATAGATAAAGATGGAAAGGGCAGGAGGAGTAGAAAGAGGATGAGAATAAGAAGGAAGAGGAGGAGGGAGTAGGGAAAGGGAGAGGGAGTAACAAGTACAAGGAGGGTAAACAGGAAGAGAAAGTCATACGATGATGATTTTGCAAGTCCCTTATAATGACTGCCCTTCAATCCCTCTTCACTTAGAGTTTTATTCTTTGCACAAGAAACTTGGAAAACATTTGTCAGTGCAAATCAAACAACAATTGCATTAGAAAAATCAGTTTTCAGAGGGATAACTCGATCAAAGAACTATCCAGTTTCCACTGTTAACGGAACCTGGAAAATTGAAAAACTTACCCACCCTAATCTCTTGCCACCACTTTCCCTCCCCCCCCCCCCCCCCCCCAGTGAGATTCAAGACATTTCAGTTTAGTTTGCTCAACTCTGAGCTCCTGTTAGAAACATTCTTCAACTAGGAATTTGGAATTTCATGGTCAAACAAAAGGAAGAGACAGGGTGCTCCCTGGCAATACTAACTAGTTAATGGGACACCTACAGGCCCAAGGAGGAAATGCCAACTGCCATGTGGGCAAGAGTCCTGTAATGAAACCGAGCAAAAGAACAGATTACTACTGGAGTACCAAAATCTTCTTCACAACTAATCGCTGTGAATTATTCATACAAGGCCATTGCAAAACCCATAGGGATAATGCATAACTGTTGAAGAAAAAAAAAATATGTGTCTCAGGCTACTAGCAATAGAATATTAGCCACTCTGAGCTTTTCACAACATTTAGTACTGGGGGTTTTCAAGATAAATATGATCTGTAACATGACCTCTAGGAATTACAGTCAAAGTGAAGTAAAGAATTAATAAAATGCAGTAATTAACACATTCTTTTAGTATTTTTTGTTTGTTTTATTTTGTTGTTCTGTTTTTATTTTTAAGCATTGGTTTTGTATTAGTAGCTGTTTTAAGTTTGGTGTGCCGTATGGCCCCCTGTGTCTTAGTTTCTTCTTCTATAAAATGTAGACAATAAGAGTAACTTCCCTAAATATGTGTGTGTGCCATTTAATGAAAATTTAAAAGTATATAGCTTTCTTAGAACTGCTTAAAAAATGTAAATTGTTGCTAATTTGTTGACAGTATTGTCATTGTTATTAATCCCTATTGGTTTTGTGTGGTAATGAACTGTATCTGTTTCTGGGTGGAGGGAACTCAATACAGCAAAAATAAAAGGAAGAAGAACTCAGAGAGTGGGGTTTAACACAGGAGCATATCATGAATTTCTTGATTTGGTGCCTATGCAGACCAAGAAAAGAGAAGAGGAAAGGAAAGGAAAGGAAAGGAAAGGAAAGGAAAGGAGAAAAGAAAAGAAAAGAAAAGAAAAGAAAAGAAAAGAAAAGGAAAGAAAAGGAGAGGAAAGGAGAGGAAAGGAAAGGAAGGAAAAGAAAAGGAAAGGAAAGGAAAGGGGAAAAGGAAAGAAAAGAAAAGAAAAAAGAAAAGAAAAGAAAAGGAAAGGAAAGAAAAGGGAAAAAAAAGGAAAAGGAAAGAATATAAAAGGGAAAGAAAGAAAATAAATGAATAAAAAAGCAAAAACAGTAAAGAAAATAAACTTTTGTGTGTGTTTGTGTGCCCACACACATGCTGATGCCTATTTGTTAAGTTAATTTTAAGAGAAATAAAAAATACTAACTTACATTTCTTCCATTTTCTCACATCTACTGAAATACCAATCCCCATGAACATTTTGTTAAAGACTGGGAATAAAATGATAAATACAGTGCCAATTTATTTCTGATCTTACTCCATATCAAACAATGTGAGAGTGAAATCATATTCAAATCAACAAGTTTATCTGATTGCATTCAGACTGATGAGAACACAGATACAGTCTGTTGTTATTTTTAACTACCAGAGAGTGAACTAAAAGCAAGAATTTCACCAGAATGATAATCTCTAAGACTCTTCCAGATGATTTCATACACTAGTACATTATAGATACACTAAATTGTTAACATCGGCTAATCTGATGAAGTCTGGAGTCCTTACTGGAACAATCACTTGAGGCTCATGAGATTCAACATTGCAAAAAGTCTCTGTCAACACACTGTATCCTATTTCTGAGTAACTCGTTTCTCCAAATCAAATAAGGAACATCATTTACTCTGAGAACTTAGAAGTTGCACTATGTTATATATTTTTCAGTATTAGATTTTTATCTATATCACTATTGTACTAAACTCAAAATAATAAAGTACATTTCCACAAAAATGCATTGGATTGAATGATAAGAAGACAAATCCATGCAAATTTACTTTTCTTTTAAATTAAACATTTTAATGCCTTTTAGTATGTATCAAAAGTTGATGAGTCATCTTAATGGTTTCACATTTTATGCACATTGATCAATACTCAGCTGACATAGGTGATCAACTTACTTGAGGACTATGAATAACAATGCTCGGTGGAACTAGAAAAGGTGAACAAAAGTGTATTTCTTATAAATAAATTACTTAGCTATGTATTATTTATATTACACAAATTTAGGCAATGTATAATACATGAGGAGAAATTTACTATATTTGGAGCAAAAATAACTGAACAGTCTCTCAGGACCTTTATTAATATTTCAATATCACTATTATTCTGTTGTATAATTGATTTTTGGAGAATATTTTGCATATGTTTTCTGAAATCTAATGTCTGAAGCTCCAAAATTGTTAGAGGCTGCATGAGTTTGATATCCTTTGTTTTGGGGACAAGCTTCAATATAAACCCAAGGTGAGGGCTATTGCCAACCTGGGAGACAGTTTCAAACACTTTGAGAATGAATCTCTCTCCCCAGGTTTACACCCTTTACTTCATGTTCACAAGCAAATGTATGAATAGAGAAAAGGATAACAGCCTGTTAATATCCCTTGTATTCCAAGCCTCATGACTTTTTTCTTTCTTTCTTTCTTTCTTTCTTTCTTTCTTTCTTTCTTTCTTTCTTTTTTTTTCTTTTTGGGCTGGGAAAAGAAGAAGAGGGGCTAATTTAAATTTCTTGTACATTAAGATTCTTGGATTAATTACTTTATGGCAAAAATGAGGCATACTCCAAATGATGTAGCTTTGATTAATGATCTGGGACATTGAATTTATAAACAATCCCAAGAAACTGTCTTTCCACTTAAACTGTCTTGATTTCCCTTTTGAAAAAACAGTGAAAGGGTTCCAAAGTTTTGTGAAGCAAAGCTGAAACGTTTTATATGCAAAAAGGAATTTAGGGATGTCTGGATGGCTCAGTAAGTTGAGCGTCTGCCTTCCGGCTTGGGTTGTGATCTCATGATTTGACTTGGAGCCCTGTGTTGGGCTCCATGCTGACAGTGCAGAGACTGCTTGGGATTCTCTCTTCCTCTCTCTCTCCTCTCTCTCTGTCTCTCTCTCAAAAATAAACTCTTTAAAAAAAGAGTTTAATAAATACCAATGATGAGAATGTCTAAGGACTTCTGTATGAGAAGCACTGTGCTAGGTTTTTATCAAACACAAAAGGAAAATGTATATACAGTTTTGACAACAAGATAGAGATAACACAAAACATTAGGAGACTCTTACAAAGTAGCATATCCTTTCAGACGTTCATTGCTCCTGGGTGGCCTCTTATAGGTTGACCTATAAGATATATATTTCTATCATGATTATCATTATTATTAATAGTATTGTTATTACTATTATACTTTTACAGACAGATGGAAAATCCGAAGCAGAGAGCAGGTAAGTGGTTTTTTACTTGAGACTTGCATTTAGGCAATTTTGTTCCAGAAGTCATTTACTTATGTGCTGTGCAACGCTATTTCTCATATCATAGAGAAATAGGGAAGCTGGAGGGACTCCGTTTCAGAAAGGCCTCATCTCTGCTGTTTTTCGGCTAAACTCCATTTACTCGTGTCCCGTATTTTGCTGCTGAAGAAGCCAAAAAATTCGTGTTCCCACATCAAGGGGGAAGCAAAAACACTAATCATTCTCTGATTTTTGTCCTAGGCCCCAGACACTTCATAACATCTGAGACGAGCAGGATCCCAAACATGTTCCAAGACATTAGCTTTGAACCAGCTTCAGCTCACACTGACATCAATACCCCCACCCATGGTAATTTATGGAACACACTTATTATTCCACCTGATGCTCATCTTTGATTGGACCCTACCCTGGAATTCCTGAAAAAACACATGCCCTCCACCTTTTCACTTATTTTTTTAAGCGTTCGTTTATTTATTTTGAGAGAGAGGGGGTGCAAGTAGGATAGGGGCAGGGAGAGAGGGAGAGAGAGAATCCCAAAGAGACTGTCAGTGCAGAGCACGAGGTAGGGGCTTGATCCCATGCACTGTGAGATCATGACCTGAGCCAAAATCAAGAGTTGGATGCCAAATCCACTGAGCCACCCAGGCATCCTGACCTCTTTCCAATATAAACCCACAGCCCCAAACAATGAAGGGACTCATTCTTCTTTCCTTTCCAAGTCTCTAAGACAGTTCATCTGCTATTCTCTGTCATTCACCCTATTCAATAAACTCTGTTTTCACTTTCTCTGGCTTGTGTTTGATTTCTATCCTGCATGAAGCCTAGGGCCCTCTTTGTTGGTCCTGGGGGAAGTCTCTCCAGGGTCCTTGGACCGAGTCTGCCTACATCCATAAAATTACATTTTATTTGTAATGTATATTTGTCAGCTGACAAATTATATTTGTCAGATGAAATAACTGTTTAGAAAAATTAAGATACCAGTTCAGTAGCACAAGATAATAGATAAGTTGATGATAGACTGAAATCCAATTGGGTTCTATTGTACTAACCACACTTTACTTCACTGGCATAGTGAAAAGACACAGCAGATGAGGCAGACCACTCATATGTGCTAAAGTTGTAAGCCTTAAAATCAGAATTATAAAATCCAATTATTTAATTTCAAAAATAATTACATTTGTCTGAAAGTTTTTTTTTTTTTTTCCCCAGAGGAAGATTTTAGCATTTCTAAAATCACACCATCCCCACTGCTGCCTTCTCTGTGTACTTATAAGGTTGTCTGAAAATAGTTGCTTGTATTAGGGCATTTTTCAAACTAGAATACAACATAAACTCACAAGGGGTGTATGGCTGGCTCAGTCAGTGAAGTGCCCAACTCTTGATTTTGGCTCAGGTCATGATCTCACTGTCATGAGATTGAGCCCTGCACTGGGCCCCATGTGTGGAGCCTGCTTGGAATTCTCTCACTGCCTTTGCCTCTGTGTCTGCCTCTCTCTGTCTCTGTCTCTGTCTCTCTCTCTCAAAACAAAAACAAAAACAAAAACAAAACAAAACGACATAAAAACCAATTCACAAAACAGTATGGATTGAAAACCTAAATACACTGAAGAGTAGCAAATGATCTTAATTTAATTTGTCTTGGATTTTGAAAACAATTGTTTATAGGATAGAAAATTCCCACATTATATCTTTTCTTTTCTTACTACCTTCTAGCATTATTTATCTTGTATTATTCATTTACTGATTCATATATTCAATGAATATTTACTGACCACCTACCCAAGGCTAAAGCTTCAGTTGGGTATTAGAATGTCAGAAATGGGCATTAACCATACAGAAATTCCATTTCTGCTAGAAAGATACAAACAAATAAATCTCTTTCTATGTGATTACAGAAGTAGGGTAAGGTCAAGTTTAGAAGCACAGAATTTAATGGGGCATAGACAAAGATCCCTGATCCCAGATATAAGGACAGGAAGGAAATTTCCAACAGCATAAATAGCAAATGTGAAAAATCAGAAGTTCACATAAGCCTAATATATTTGAGAAAGTATATGTAATTATACATGGCTAGAGGAAAGAAGGAAGTAGTGATGCTTGGGAGACTTAAACTGAGTGAGCAATATTAGTCTTCCATACGGGTGATAAGCTCTGAAACTTTCAAATCGCCTTTTGAAATTCACATGCAACATTGGAAAATGGCACCAGGGAACTAGGGAAAAAACTACTTGAGGACTGAGGAATGATAAAGAGTATGATGAGTCAATGGAAAGAATGTAACCACAAAGATGTTTCTGGAGTTCGTGAACAATAAGAATCATGATATTGAGTGGCTAATCAAATAAAAATTTGGTGGGACTGCTGGGTGGCTTAGACAGTTAAACGTCTGACTCTTGGTTTTTTGGCTCAGGTCTTGATCTCACAGGGAGTTCACGTCCCGCACCAGGCTCCACGGTAACAGCATAGAACCTGCTTTGAATCCTCTGTCTCCTCTCTTCCCCTTTCCTGCTTGTGCTCTCTCTGTCTCTCTCCCTCTCTTAAAAATAAATAAACTTACAAAAAATAAATAAAAGTTTGGTAGGCAAGATACTTTTAAGGAAATGGTTTCAAAATTTTGGTTGCAGATTTCTGCACCAGGAGATATACCCATTTTGCCAAAGTAACTACAAATACACACACACACACACACACACTCTCAAGAATAATATAAGTAATGTTTTCTATATTCTCCAATTATGTAAGTCAATACTTCATTTGTGATTTTGAGCCGGATTTTTCATGGGCTAGCTGACACGTGTTTAAACAATCTACTCTTTTCACATCAGCTAAAACTTTGCTAAGACAAATGCATTAGATTTGCCAAGCAAAGATATGGGAAGATTTTCTCTTTTTTATTTTTCTTTAATCATCAAAGGTAGCTAATCACATGTCTACAACTAGAAAATACTATAACAAAAGTGCTATCTTTGTTTCTTTTCTAACTAAAGTGTAAGTGAATATGGAGAACAAACCATACCATTCATGCTTTTTTTACTATTACTGAGATATAATTGGCAAGTAACATCAGATTAGTTTCAGCTTAATGATTTGTTGTATGTGTATGTTGTGAAATGATCACCACAATTTCTATCACATATAATTCTTGCTTTAGCAAAGTAAGGTTACCCTGAGAGGAGGGCGACTGTCCTGAGACTGGGACTCATGGGCACCCCATGTTGTTTAGAGATGGCAAACCCTCTAATTGGTCAGTTCTTGTCCAAATAGGTCATTAGATAGTTTCAATATCATCTCTTTCCAGGATCACTCATCCAGCCTTACTCTTTTCTCTTTTGTGATCAGGGAAAGGGTGGAAGAAATAGTAAGGACAGGGGGAGAAAATATAAATAAGGCTATTTTAAATTTCTTTTGAATGTAGACTATGAAACTTTGTAATTAGAAGATGTCTGATAGGCCAAAGGCAAACATTACATATCAATTTGTAAATGACACTTAAAATGCAAACTAATTCAAAAAACATTTTTTCAATAAAATTTTGCTTTTTGTTGACCCTACTCAGCTACGAAGATTTGACAAGATCACAACTCAAGATGGTGTGTCTTTAGAAAAATGCTACAATTTTTCCCCCTTTCTGACTACTCTTAGTACAAATGTCTCAATAAAGTTCTCCAAGTTTGCATTGCTCTCCTTGAAACGTCTTTGCTCCCCGTATGATTTTGAAGAATGGATAGCATAGACAGGCAGGCCAAAAAGCTACATTTTTCAGTACATAATTGTTAACAACTTATAACTTTGGTGCTTAAAATGTCTTTGCTTAAGACTGCTAATACTTAAAGAATCAATAAGGAGAAAATACTGGCTAAACAGTGTTGTTATGTACATAGTTAACAATTAGCACAGATATCCTTGGGCCGTTGTCTGAGTTTCTATTATAGATATCATTCAAGCTGAAATTCGCTTCAAAATGCTTTAGCCTAGAGGTAAATACATTTTATCCAATAAAGTTTAAATGATCCCAAGCAATTTTAAAAGATCAAATATGGACCAAATCTCTAGTCCTAAAGCATTTTATATAATTCAGAGCATTTTATTTGTTATGAGTTATGCTGATTATTATTACACAAGGTAAAAGGTAGTGCTTAAAGATCATTTGAACACAATATAAGATGGAGATATAGGTTTAGATCCAGGATGAAGGAATGTTAGTTACAGTATTTTAAAACTTTATTATTAAGGATGTCTCACGATATAGGAACAATTCTGTTATATCAGTAATCTCCAATATCAGATGTGACAACATCTATATGGGTTTTCCATGATCTACAGAAGTGAGCTTTTGTTGGAACGACAATTGAATGAAGGCTGGGAGCTAGAATGTTCTCCAGATCCATTGGTGTGTATTGGGCAGACACAGCCTTTTAAAAAACTATAGTGAAGTGAGTCACCTGTACACCAAGACCTTACTGCAGACAATTTTGATATTAAGTCTATAGCATTAAGATTAATTACAGACTCATCTGTTTGTGGAACTGCACTCCATTTTCCTGTAAGTTTTATTGACATAACATAGTATTTTATCTTATTTTATTTTTTTTATTTTATTATTTTATTTATTTTTTTATTTATTTTTGGGACAGAGAGAGACAGAGCATGAACGGGGGAGGGGCAGAGAGAGAGGGAGACACAGAATCGGAAACAGGCTCCAGGTTCCGAGCCATCAGCCCAGAGCCTGACGCGGGGCTCGAACTCATGGACCGCGAGATCGTGACCTGGCTGAAGTCGGACGCTCAACAGACTGCGCCACCCAGGCGCCCCTAACATAGTATTTTAAATACAAAATAAACATAACAGAAAAAAAAAGTGACCATTTAGATTTTTTTTTAAAATTTTTTAATGTTTGTATTTATTTTTGAGACAGAGAGAGATAGAGCATGAGGAGGGGGGGAGAAGAGACAGAGAGGGAGACACAAAATCTGAAGCAGGATCCAGGCTCTGAGCTGTCAGCACAGAGCCCGACGTGGGGCTCAAACTCACGAACTGTGAGATCATGACCTGAGCTGAAGCCGGACGCTGAACCGACTGAGCCACCCAGGCGCCCCCATTTATGATTTTGTTTAATGGTAGTAATAAATCTGTTCTCCTCCCTGCTCTTCTGCTCCATCAGTTCATTTACATAGAAAATTAATTTAAAGTTCTGGATTGAGAGAAGAGTTTGTGTTACTATCATAAATTATATTTAGGTTGTGGGTACGGAAATCTTGGAAATTTTGAACGAAAAAAGTGCAATTTCACAGCTTTATTGATTATTTACATTACTTTGGAAAGGCTTGAATTCATCTTTGGAGGGCTGAGAGCATTCATATATGGAAGAAATAAATCAGGGATCCTTTTGTGTTTTCTAATGTGAAGCAAGATATATATATTTTTTTAATGTTTATTCATTTTTGAGAGAGAGAGCATGAGTGGGAGAGGGGCAGAAAGAGAGAGGGGAACAGAGGATATGAAGCAGGCTCCAGGCTCTGACCTGACGGCACAGAGTCTAATGCGGGGCTCCAACTCACAAACCATGAGATCATGACCTGAGACAAAGTTGGATGCTCCACAGACTGAGCCACCCAGGTGCCCCTCTAATTTGAAGTAAGACATTTTTATAATGTCGTTAAAGGGATGTTAAATATGCTTTCTATAATTGTGACACTTTGTTTTCACTGTGAACAGATTTGCATATCTATCGGTAAGTGCTTTAACTGGGAGCAGGCTTAAGAAATGGAGTATGGAGGCGTGCTATATGATCACCACGTTGAAATGAAAAAATGACCAAAGTTCATGCTGTGAATGAGAAAATTCCTACAGATTTTATATTTTCCTGTGTGACAACATACAAGTATTAAAATAAATTACTCCATTTTCTCTCCACTGGATGACAATGTACCGTCGATGGGATGAAGATAATATTGATCAGTATTATATGCCATAAAAGCTTAATTCCTCAAAAATACCAAATGTATCAGTATGTAATTTTTCAAAGACATAAGATAATTATTATTAGGTCTCTTACATTTTTTGAACAACCCTTAAGGGGAGTCTGGCTGGCTCCGTCCATGGAACGTGCAAGTCTTGATCTCAGGGTTGTAAGTTTGAGCCCCGTGTTAGGTTTAGAGATTACTTAAAAATAAAATCTTAAGAAAAGAGAGTAAATAAGCCAGTGAAAGATAAACTCTCATTCTGTTTTAATAGCTGTAAGGAAAATGGACCAGAAGGAGAGTATTTTCACTATGTATACAGGAACAAAGTATATATAGGTAGATGTCAAGATAGACTATAAAAACTAATCCCGGAAGTAAGAGGAGAAACATATGTGTCGATTGGCCCATTGATTTGATAAATGTCCTGAAACCAGACAAAAACTCAAACTTCCTGTGGGCGGGAGTCTTTCCAGGTTTACAATGATACCAACCCACAAGCCAAGAATGTTACTAACATGATGTCCACTGTTAGTTCTGAAACCTGAACACGTCATGACTTGTAAAGAATAACAAGGAGTAAAGAAGGCAGTTAATGTGTATCTCTCTATGTAGTTTTCTGTCTTTTACCAGGTGCCTCTCATGCACTGTTTTAAAATGAATACATTATGTATTTTTCTGTATTTTAATTAGGACTATGTTAACATATTGTAAGCATTATTTTCCTATTCAACCACTAATTATTTAGTATGGGTAAGCATCCATTAGAGAGTGGCTTATATGTTTATATAAATTCTCTTTGAATCATCCTAAAGTTTCAGTGGAACTGTGAATATTTTTAAAACACTTAAGAAAGTGACTGGAAATCCAATGCATTGTATCGTGGTACCAAAAACTTGACTAAAACTTCCAACCACACCTTTCTTCCATAGTCCGCCTCTTTAGACCACCAAAATCTTTGTTAATGTCTCCCTGTGGATAGGGATGCTACATGAGTTTTTAACTTTCCTCATTGGCAAGAGCTTGAGTGACTTGGGTTTTATATTACCATGAGAAAAAGGAGTCTAGTATGGCCACCACTGCCATCTGAGATTACGAAGCGATATCTACCGTCTGCCCCCTCCCAGACTACCTCCTAGTTTTCAAAGTGGTGCCAGTTGGTATGATCAATTTCACTTGAGAAATGTTCTGCTGTATTTTTTTTTTTTTAAATTTTTTTTCAACGTTTTTTATTTATTTTTGGGACAGAGAGAGACAGAGCATGAACGGGGGAGGGGCAGAGAGAGAGGGAGACACAGAATCGGAAACAGGCTCCAGGCTCCGAGCCATCAGCCCAGAGCCTGATGCGGGGCTCGAACTCACGGACCGCGAGATCGTGACCTGGCTGAAGTCGGACGCTTAACCGACTGCGCCACCCAGGCGCCCCCTGCTGTATTTTTTAAAAAAGGAAGCAGTGAACACAGAGAGGTAGGGTTTTTGTTTGTTTGTTTGTTTGTTTTAGTATTTGTCAGATTAATTATTTTGACTTATAGCATAAATATCTTAAAAAAAGAGAAATCATAGGTATTATCTTCCAAGCTTATTTCCTTATGTTACTCCAACATTTTTCATTTTTAGAACAAATTCCTCCCATCACCTTTAAGATATACAATTTATGAAATGTGCTGTGGAAAACAATGCCATAGGTAAATATCAGATTTTATACTAAGTCACATCTCTCTCTTCCTACCTTTTCTCTTTCTCTTCCTCTATCCCTCCTCTCTCATTCTCTGATATCATGGCCAACAATTTGATTATGTGAATTAGAGTAATGAGCAAGATCAAAATATAATGGACATTAGCTCACTGACAACTGGAAAGAATCCAGTCATTGAGTTTCACCCCATCTCTTGAGAAGATATTACAAGATGATACCATTAAGTCTTGTTTCTTTGGAAGAGCCCCAGAATTTAAAAACTTTGTAGAGGTTCTGTATGTCATCCAGCTTCCCAGTGAGTATTGACTGTCTCTTTCAAATTTATAATTTATTAGGGAAATTCATGCAGACATCGTTCAGTAAATTCTTTGAAATTCTTCAGAAGTTTAAGCATAACACAATCCATAAATCACACTGTTAAGAAGAAAGAAATGAGAATTCTGGCATGTAGTCATTGACTGTCAAATACCACAAGATGCTTTCACTTTTTTGCAAATAAATATCATTTTTAATCTTCTTATTCTCTTAAGGAGGCATTGGGACAAGCAGGGTAACATAGAATCACGAAGCCAAATAGATCCCCCCCCCCCCGCCCCTGATCAATAGTTTAAAAAATGTACACAGGAAAATAAGGAAGTGTAGGAGGATGGTATTTTGTCATTAAAAGGAAGTTGTAAAGATTAAAAATGTGTTCTGAGCGCTGTGAGAGGAAGACAAAGAGTCATGAGACCAATCATCAAAGATTTTCAAGCCAACACAGTTTGAACCTCAAAAGCAGCTAGCTTACAGTGTAGGTTGCAAACAGTGGCCACAAATTTTTTACCTTCCCTACATGCATGCCCCTTTGCAAAGAAATGTTGAAGTTCTTCTGATCAAGAGATGGGTTTTTTTTTTTTTTCGCCACTCTATATTTAAACTTGACCATGTGGCTTGCTTTAGCTTATGGGATGTTAGTAAATGTAACACAAGCAAAGCCTTGAAAAAGAATCAGGGCTCATTCTGCATGCTTGAAAATCTGAGAGCACCATGCAAACAAAGCTAAAGTAGCCTCCAGAAACTGAGAGACCATACATACATGACATGAGACATTCGACCTGAGGATCCGCTATGCCTGCCAATCACCAGTCATGTGACTGAGTCCACCTGAGATCATCCAGCAGCCAACCAAGTTGTCAGCTGACCACAGATAAGTGAGAGAACCCAGTGCGACCAGCGGAAGTAGCCGAGACCACAAGAACAGCAAGACGACCACACAATTGTGAGCTAAAAGCATTGTTATTGTTTTAAATCACTATATTCAGGGCTAATTTGTTATAAAGGAAAAACTAACTGAAATGTCTGCTTAGCCACCATAGCAAAGACTGGCATATGTTTACCAAATTCCATTTCATATTCCTTTTTTATAATTCAGAAGGGAGAGTAAATTCTCCACCCACCCTTGTTAGCTTGGTGTCAGATGATGTTTTCTGGCAAATATCTTCCACTTGCTCAATTACATTAAAACACGAGTTTTTGGGGTGCCTGGGTGGCTCAGTCGGTTAAGCGGCCGACTTTGGCTCAGGTCATGATCTCGCGGTCCGTGAGTTCAAGCCCCACGTCGGGCTCTGTGCTGATAGCTCAGAGCCTGGAGCCTGTTTCAGATTCTGTGTCTCCCTCTCTCTGACCCTCCCCTGTTCATGCTCTGTCTCTCTCTGTCTCAAAAATAAATAAACGTTAAATAAATAAATAAATAAATAAATAAAATAAAATAAAATAGAATAAAATAAAATAAAATAAAATAAAATAAAATAAAACACGAGTTTTTATGGTGCACTTGGGTGGCTCAGTCAGTTAGCAACTGACTCCTGGTTTAGGCTCAAGTCATGATCTCACAGTTTGCCAGGATTCGTCCCAGAGTCTGGCTCTGCATTGACCGTGCAGAGCCTACTTAGGATTTTCTCAATCTCTCTGTCTCTGTCTCTGTCTCTGTCTCTCTCTCTCTCCCCAACTTGTGCATGTACGCATGTTCTCTCTCTCTCTCTCTCTCAAAATTAATAAACATTTAAAAAATTAAGACATAAAACTTTAGTTTTATAATTAAATTTCAAATTAATAATTTCTGTGAAATTAGGTAATGTTTAGCCTGTTGGATATAATGCTCAGGTATAGGTAAGAATCAATTTTATTATGGTAACTCATCCTTCCTACATTTTTCTGAGACAGTACCTGGTGAAGGGACACATAATTACTATCTAGAAATTTAGCCACAAGCATCACTCCAAGACCCAGAGATTTTTGTTGAATATGTTGGAATGGTTCTTTACCCAAATTAGATCGATCCAAATTGTTGAGTACTGTACCTAATAATCATTAAAACCTGTAAATTCCTTGTTAGAGTCTAAAAGAAGGGGAAAAGACTTGGATATGTAGGAAAGAATTTAGAGAAATCATGAGAATATAAAACTTGGAAACTTGAACACTTGAGGGGGGAATTAAAAATTGATTTTGAGGGGCGCCTGGGTGGCGCAGTCGGTTAAGCGTCCGACTTCAGCCAGGTCACGATCTCGCGGTCCGTGAGTTCGAGCCCCCCATCAGGCTCTGGGCTGATGGCTCGGAGCCTGGAGCCTGTTTCCGATTCTGTGTCTCCCTCTCTCTCTGCCCCTCCCCCGTTCATGCTCTGTCTCTCTCTGTCCCAAAAATAAAAAAAAAAAAAAAAAAAAAAAAAAAAAAAAACGTTGAAAAAAAAAAATTGATTTTGAGAAAGATATATTTTCTATTCCTTTAATTCAACCAAAAAATATGTGCAGATCAGACAGCAGGAGTTTATGAGAGGCAGGGAGTTTTAATTGCCAGGAAATACAGCTTTCCTCATCCCAAAGTTTCACGTACAAAAGACAAAGGATGGCAATTTGGACATGGCCAAGTAAAATCAATTATTTTCTTCTCCTTTATCTACTTTTATTCTTTTACATACTATTGGTCTCCCCATCATTACTTAAGAGACTAAGCACTAAATTCTTTTTCAGGTTGGCACGGCTTCAGAGGTGCATTTCATTCTCTAAATAAGTTTAGATACATTCAGACGAACAGCTGAATGTGTCCTGTGTTTTAGTAAGTATTTGGATCAAGTAAAATTAAACTCACATTAAAAAATATAGAAATTGGGGCGCCTGGGTGGCGCAGTCGGTTAAGCGTCCGACTTCAGCCAGGTCACGATCTCGCGGTCCGTGAGTTCGAGCCCCGCGTCAGGCTCTGGGCTGATGGCTCGGAGCCTGGAGCCTGTTTCCGATTCTGTGTCTCCCTCTCTCTCTGCCCCTCCCCCGTTCATGCTCTGTCTCTCTCTGTCCCAAAAATAAATAAAAAATGTTGAAAAAAAAAAATTTTAGAAAAATAAAAAAATAAAAAAAATATATAGAAATTGTAAATAACCCAAACTGTGTAATATATTTTCAGAATATTATTTTTTTAAGTGTTTGGATGAGGAAGGGCATAAGGGGACAGCTTGAGAACAATCTTGGACATACACTGTACAGCTTATATTTTTTATTAAAGGAATTCCAATTTTCATCATTTTTATAGATCTGTGCTTAGTGAGACTTTCCAAGAATAAAGGCAAGTAAACTGTATTCCACATGGATATCTTATAACTGTTAGTAGATTTACCTTGAAGACAATAAAACCTAAGCATGTGGAACTCTCACATGCATAGGCCGTTTTTAAGGCTCTGAACCTCGCTTTATATTTATTTTTTTTAACTTATTTTCCAAAGGATGATCCTTAGAATTAGACTTGTATCAGCCTCCAGTCCCGAAAACCTCGATCCGCCCTGGATTGTAAAGAATTATCAGTTACAACGTTCTTATCCTGTTCTACTAATGCTAGTAAAAATTTAATTAGTACTAGTGTTATAAGTAGTAGAACTAATCCCCGTGCATGGATTCCTTTGCTCCTGTTAACTCTGGAACTGCTGTGGGCATTTTGATGTTATACATACACCTTGAGGTCTGCAGTCTGAACACCATTTTCTTTCTTTCAGCTTACTACCACATAATGCCCTCTTGATAGCCTAATGGGCAATCCTGCCTCTGTGCTGTTTCTTAGATCCTAACTTTCTGTTAGCCAAATACTATTCCCACAGATGATGCCCATACAATGAAAGAATTAGCTCACTGTGACGCACGGCTACATAACTACTCAAAAACCAACCACAATAATTAGAGAGCATTTAATAACATCCTGGGAAATCTCTGCCTCCCTTCTAAATGTATGTTAATAGTTTAATATCTCACCACATTCATTGGGATTACTCTGATCTAAAGCACCATCGTGTCTTCTCAGGAATTTTGCCCTCGTCCACTAGTACCCCTGCTTCTGCCCTTGACGTGCTACAATCTTCTCCATCCAACAATAGGACATAACACAGTTACAAACTGAATCAGTTTGTGTCTCTCTTTCAGTAGCGATCGTTCAAAGGCTAACTATCTGATTCCAAGTGAAACTCAAAAGTCCCTAAAATGGTCTGGAATACCCTGCCTCCGTACAACAGTACCTTGGTGCCCTTTCTCTTCCCACTCTACTGCAGCCACATGGCCACCTTACGCTTCTTCCAACGCAGTAGAAATTTACACCTGCTCAGAGGCTTTGTACACGCACATGCACACACATATCCCCTATCCCCTTTTCCCCTTGACTCTCCTCATAGCAATTATCACCATCTGACTCAAAATAAGTTTTAGTGAGTATTTCTGTTCAAATTATTAGAGTAGAGTCTCCCAACTGTCCTTCACTGTTTTATCTCTAGCATGTAGAAATAGCCTGGTTCATAGTAGGAGCAAGATTAGTATTTTACAAATAAATGAATAACTTATGGATGAGTATTTCTGTACAATGTGGAATCATTTTTTAGGTTTCATCATTTTAGAAGTGTTTTTTTTTTCCTAATAAAAAGTTGAGTTAATTTAAACTATTTTCTAAGAGAGAGAGAGAGAGAGAAAGAGAGAGAACACATCTAGGATTTAATATAGGAAGAGAGGGAAAAAGAAAGAGGAGGAAGAGGAGGAAGGAAGATGATGAGAATTGAGGGAGTAGGATTAAGGAGTGAGAGAAAGATCTCTTTCACTTAGGAGGCAGGAAAGGAAATGTGGAGGCTTGGATGTAGGGTGTAGGACTTCAAATCCTGCCTCTGATTTTACCAATAGTTTGCCTTTGAGCAAGTCATTGACCTCTCCATTTCAGTTTCCAAAAATTTAAAATGGGGATGGTGTGGGTACCCCTGTCTTGTTTTGATTATGTATTTATTTCTATATTTATTTTTTAAATAACTACAGACATTAATACATAAAATGTCTAACATCTGGTAACTATGCAGCAAATATTACCTGTTATTATCTTCAAGATAACATCTCACAGAATATAACAGAGAAGAGAGCAAAGCCCTTAAAGGTCAACGTCCTGTATGATCCTGTGCACTATAATGAATAAAGCACAACTCTTTCAATTATTGTTAAACAAACGTATCCATAATGACAGTTCTGTATTAACAATTGGAATAATAGCCGATGAGTGGCAAACACACACATACAAATCTGCATACAGTTACTAACTTATTTAATCTCTACAAGAAACATAGGCGGGAACTGCTATTACTTTCCTCCTTTTCACAAATGAGAAAATTAAGTGATGAAGTTATTTAACTTGTCTACGCCAGAATTCAAATCCACATAGAATACTTAACTATTATTTGAAAGCCACTGTGTCCTCCATGATAGTTAAGATTCTTTGGCTGGTAATGGGCAGATAAGAAAAGTGAATCTCTGTACAGAACAGTGATTTAAGACTGATTGTGTCCTTGCATATGTGATACACCTACTCTTTCACAGACGTTGTGTGTTCATTTATTCCGCCCTTACCTGTTGCCTACAATATTTTTAGTAGAATTTTTAAGAGTCATTCCTTTAGAGACTTCTACATAAAGATAGATCTTAAGAGATACTATTTGAATAATTTCCACTCCTGATTTTTCATATTTTTTTCTTTTGATGTAAGTTTTAATATTAATTGGAGCAATGTTGATACATTGCACGCACTCTTGTAACTATGTTATATTGTAAAAATATGTATATTTATTAAGAATCATCGCATAATGGTTACTTAAAGTCAGGGATGTGATTCTGTCATCTTTAACTGCATGACCCAGGGAAGTTTAACCTCTGTCTATAGTTTCACACACAGATACGCTACCATTACTGTTACCAGATCAACATTGATTTGCTATTCTCTTTTATCTCTCCTACCTCACTCTTTCTTGTGGCTTCCTGCTGGTTAGCCTCAAAAACTGCAGAGTAGTATAGATACCTGGAAAAAATCATTTTTAATCTACATAATTTCACCAAGGCTATGTATGTGATCTTAAGAATCTTAAAATTTATATAAGTTCTGAAGAAATAATTTTAAAGGCATGAGAATTTATGTATGTGTTCACCTATCTGGCAAAGTAGAAATACTTTGGGGTATTCTAAACACCAAGTTCTGCACTGAAAATGCAATTGAATAATGTATGTAAAATGGCTCTACCATAAAAAACCAAAGTTGACAGTCCCTGAATTTGCAAGTTTCAAGTAATAGGGGATTTAAGTTTTATTGATTCATTTTTCCATTCATTATACCTGTATTGGATGATTACTATGCACCCAGGAAGTTAAACATAGGAGCTTCCAGATCAGCAGAGGTTAAGGAGAAACTGATCTTAAAGAGAGAAGCATGACTACTGTAAAGCACACAGAAAAATCAACTACTGAGTTTGAGAGAATGAAAATAAAGTTTCATGACAGCAAGAAGATAATTCACTAAGACAAATTCACCAGACTAAGGTTTCTGGAAAGGTGAAGTGAGGAGTTACAATCAAGTAGAGTATGGAGGAATCCGCTCAGGAAAGAGCACAAAATGCAGACAGTTGAGAAAGAGAATGTTAGAAGTTTACTAAATCCTAAAGTGTAAAAATAATTCATCCACCCCACCATTTCCTGAGAGAATTCTGACTAAAGTGGGAAAGATACTAAAGACCCAGCATCTACCTTCTCAACATCACTCATCATCAGGGAAATGCAAATTAAAACTACAATGAGATACAACCTCACACCAGTCAGAATGGCTGAAATTAACGACACAAGAAACAACAGATGATGGCGAGGATGTGGAGAAATGGGAACCCTCTTTCACTGTTGGTGAGAATACAAACTGGTATAGCCACTTTGGACAACAGTATGGAGGTGCCTCAAAAAGTTAAAAATAGAAATGCTCTACAGTCCAGCAATCGTACTACTACATATTTACCCAAAGGATACAAAAATATTGATTCAAAGGAATATATGTACCACAACGTTTGTGGCACCATTATCAACAATATATAAAGTATGGAAAGAGCCCAAATGTGCATCAATTGATGAATGGATACAGAAGATGTGGCATGTATATATGTATGTATATATGTATGTGTGTGTGTATATATATGTATTTATATATGTATGTGTGTGTATATATATACACACACTCAAACACAGTGGAATGTTAGTCCTCAAAAAGAATGAAGTCTTGCTTTTGGCAGTGACATGAATGGAGCTAGAGATTATTATGCTAAGTGAAATAAATCAGTTGGAGAAGTACAAATACCGTATGACTCCACTCATATGTAAAAATAAGAAACAAATAAATGAACATAGGGGGAGTGAGAGGCAAAGTAGAAAACAGACTCTTAACTATAAAGAACAAACTGAAGGTTGCTGGAGGGGAGGTGGTTGGGGGATGGGTTAAACAGGTGATGGGTTTAAGGAGTGCACTTACTGTATGAGCAATGGGTATTTTATGTAAGTGATGAGTCACTGATTCTACACCTGAAAATAATATTACACTATATGATAATTTAAATAAAAACTTGAAAAAAAGAATAAATTAATATAGAGCTGGCATCTACCAATGAAGATGTGCCCTAGAATATATTTTGCTGCCCTGAACCTAGTTGCCGATGTTTCTAATGTAAGTGATTAGCACCCACATGCTACCAAACCACAGTTTCCTGCCCCAAATACATTGTATCCAACCTTTATAATTGTCATTCATTCAATCACACACTTACTCCCTCTATTCAATTATTCAGCCATCTTGTGAGTAAATACTTATTGAACTCCTATTATAAGCCACATAATAGAAGTAAAATCCTACCTTCAGGAAATATTTCAGTTACAGATACTAACATAAGCAGGTGCACAAATTATATGTATTTAAGAATATGATATCACTCTAAATATATACATATAAGTTCTACTGCCCCACTGCAGATATAGGACAGCCTTAAATCTCTGTCTATATGAATGGAGCCAGAATACTTTCTCTACTCTTGATATTTTCTCTTTACAGAAGAGAAATCTTTTTTTTTTCTTCAAAATAATGAGTTTCTGGATTAAAAAAAATTTCAAAGGGACACCCTAGAACCACAACTGCCACCAAAAAAACAAGTTTTTCTAATTTAAATTTTCTTGGTTATTGACATGGACTTCATTTAATTTTTTTAATTTTTTTATGTTTATTTATTTTTGAGAGAGAGAAAGAGAGAGCAAGAAGGGGAGGGGCAGAGAGAGAGGGAGACACAGAATCCAAAGCAGGCTCCAGACACCGAGCTGTCAGCACAGAGCCCGACGCGGGGCTCAAACTCATGAACTGTGAGATCATGACCTGAGCTGAAGTCAGGCGCTTAACTGATTGAGTCACCCAGGTGCCCCATAATTTTTAGTGATCTTCCATATTAAACACGCCCCTCCGGAAACCAATCTACTTTATAATGTGTCATCTTAGCCACTTCCACGACAATACCCTGTCACCTACCTAGTCCTGTGTCCTTTTAAGTTCAAGCATACTCAATATCCATACTTGGCCAGGTTACTTCAGCATAGTGATTTCTCTCTGATGTATAATAGTCAACACATAACCTTTCTAGTCTTAATGCTTCTCTTGCTCAGAAAACGTTAGTATGATGCCAAGCCAAGTTAACTCCTAAATCTTTGGGCTTAATAGCAAAGAATTATTTTCCATTAACTCTACCTGTCGAAAACAGGTTGCTGAGGTTTTGCTTTGCTGGTCCATCAGGGACTCAGATGACAGGGAATCCACCATTTGTTACACGAACGTCTTAACACACGACATCCACAACAGGTGAAGAAAAACCAACAAGTCATAACTGTTCTCAACGGGTTGAAAACAGGGATATATATTTTTCCAAACAAACAAAAAGGTATAAATTTCAGTTTTATTTCAGATCCAGTATCCATGGCCAATCTGTAACTACCCATCGGTCACATTTATATAGTGTTTAGAAATGTATCCCTATGCTTTCTCCCATTTGCTTTTTAACAATAGTACCTTCACCAAGAATTATTAAGTGCCTTTCAAAGAAGAGAAATGGCAGTCTTGTAATACTTAAGTTTGCAGTTCAAGATCACCAGGTCAAAAGAGAAAATGTTTAAGCAGGTCTATACCTCAAAATCAAGTCTGTTTTCTCTTTATACAACTCCCCTTCTCTTCATGCCATATACACCTTACTTGCAGTTTCAACATTAAACATATATAGAGCCATAGATTTTATGGACTTCAACGAGACCTTTCAAATAATCTGATTGAATGCCATCATTTTACAGATGAGCACACTAAAGTCAAGAGAGGTTAAATGGTTCACCCAATGCACTTAGCTAGCTTCGACTCATCTAACTTCAAAATTTGCGCTCTTTCTGCACACCACTGTATCAGTAGGTTAAGTGTTATTAGGTATGAGACACTCAATATATATGTAGTCAAAAGAGGTTTTGTAACTGATGTATTATGTAACATCCTCACTAGCTTGGTTGGAGACCTTCATTCACACCTTATGAGATTTTCATTATCACGTTAGTGCTAAGGTTACAGACCAAATTAATGTGAAAACATGCTGTTCTTCTCTTCTTCTACCCTTATACATCTCAGAAGCCTCTCTCCTACTGTTAGCAGCTTGCCTGTCCATTTCTGTTCTAAATTGGCTCCTCGGTAAGAAATGATTCATCAATGATTATACTCCTAGTACTTCAACTTGCTAAGAAAATGGCAGTCCAGTCTTTTTATAAGAAGGCTTTCCAAAAGAGCCTACACCATGAAAGACAGGAATGAGCGTTTATACAAGGCACATTATGAAAAAACCTCTAACTCTCCACTCTGACCCCCAATTCTTTTTTTCCTAAGTTTGGAATCATTCCAAACCCCTGGCTCCTGGTCTATACCAAGGTGATAAAAAAGTTCAACTCTTCCACCTGAAAATTCAAATGCTCAAATTCCCAGATTATTTATATGTACCTTATTTCATTTAAGGATGTTAAGGATGACATCTTCAGAATGTAGACTCATTCTCTTGCTTTCCTTTCCTCATTTTCCTGCGATTAACTCATTCACACTTGGAATAATTAAAGTCTTAGAGTAAGGAGGAGTAAGGAGTAAAACCTTAGAGTAAGGAGGAATCATGGCGGGGGGTGTCCCTGATCTATCATTCAGTTTTTTCTCATAGAACTGTCCATCTATAACAAGTTATATTTGTAGTATGTTGGAGAAAAATATGAAATTTCTCCATTTTTTAAGATATTAGTATTATCCAAGAGCTATGGAAAATAACTCTTTTCAAAGAAAATTAAGAAACAAACATGATTAAACTAATACATTTGAAAGCAATTGATGATATCAGTTGGGAATTTAATATACCAAATATTTGTTGTGGGTCACATTTGATATATAGTCTTAGGTGAGCATTTTCATAACTTTATTCATATACTTCAGTTCTACTGGCATTATTATATAGAAAAATAGATCATAGACCTTAATAATAGCTCTCACTAGACTATATCTGTTCTTTGCTTACATAAAAGTTATTTTCCTGGAATAAACACTACTGTTGGGTATTCCCCTCTACATGCTTTTTTAGAAGCCAAACCTTATTTATTTATTTATTTATTTATTTATTTATTTATTTTTAGGAAGGCTGAGTAAATTTATTTAAAATTTTTTCAATGTTGTATTTATTTATTTTGAGAGAAAGAGACAGCATGAGTGAAGGAGAGACAGAGAAAGAGAGACACAGGATCCAAAACAAGCTACAGGCTCTAAGCTATCAGCACAGAGCCTGGCACAGGGTTCATACTCAAACCAACCGTGAGATCATGACCTGAGCTGAAGTTGGACACTTAACCAACTGAGGCTCCCAGGTTCCCCAAAGGCTGAGTAAATTTAAATAGTGTACAGGAAAGTGTTCCCCAAAATATTACTGTGTTATAATTAGTGATACTCAAGGTATATTTAGGTTACATGAATATTTTTGAATTACGAATTATAATTATGAATTAATTTAACATGCATTTGAAAACTGTAATAATATAGTTTAGTATATGTATTATACATATATAGTATGTATCATATATATATATATAATACACAAAATAACATGTATTAGAGTTGTGGCAGGCAATTAACATGTCAATAAAAAGCATTTAATAAAAAAATGTATAGAAGCTGGGGACAGAGTTAAATAATAAGGAGTGATGGAACACCCATGGTTCAATCGGAGTGGGAAACCATTGCTACCTAGTCCTGGAGAGCCAGTAGAAAGGAGGATGAACAGATATCTACTGCTATAGAAGATAGTTGTGGCCTTAGGTAGAGGAATCTGACAATTGACTTCTTGAGAACCAGTAAAGCAAACCAGGGCAGTAGATAACCAGACTTTATTTGCTTCCTACCTCTGTTCTCCAAAGGCTGAAACTACCCAAAAACCAGAGGAAAAGGGGATTTGATTTGACTTACATGGTTCATACTTGCAAAGAAGGGTATACAAGGATAAAGTAAGCTAATATTATCTAAGATTATTATAGAGGCAAATTGAGAATATCAAGCACATCAGGTTTGTCATTTTAAGAGATATTGTTGCTTTGGTACACAGATAAAGAAATCTTTATTAACTTATCCAGAAAGCAGTATTTTTTTTTTCTAAAAATTTCAGTACAAGATCTAGGTGTGAAACTTTGGGAAAAATGTGTGTGTGTGTGTGTGTGTGTGTGTGTGTGTAGTTATGAGTTATTTTATATGTGGTAGTGGGACTATTTTCATCATTCCTTTAAAAAAATTACTCTGCTTTCTATAATTGTCAAATGGCACTTGGGAATTTCTAAACAGGGTATAGATTTGTGATTTCATTACATGTATGCTTGCTCATATACTTTTCTTTTCTGCAATTTACTAGTTTGTATATAAGACATTTTACACAACTATAGAAAATACACAATTTTCTAGCATTCATGAGACAGTTATAAAGATATATCACATAGTTTAAGTGTCTGTATAGCCTGATTTTTCCAAGCTGTTTTCCTAAGGGTCATCTGTTTGTTTCCCATTGCTTTTCACACTCAAAAGTATCTCAGATCAGAAAATAAGTAACATTGTCACCTTACATGTAGTGAAGTGTATAGTAAATCTCAATTCTTTTTCAAACATCTAGACCATGCAGTCTATGATGCAGTAAAACAGAAATCAATAACAAAAAAAATAACTTAAATTTTTCTGTTTATGAAAATTAATAAGCATTATTAAATTACTAATAGTGAAGTACACATTAGTTTGAGAAAAAGAACAATGAAAATTAAAAAAAAATAACTAAATAATATTAAAAATAAGGTCAAAAGGTCAAGTTTAGAAATAAGGCAGAATTTAAGAGAAATATGTAGTAACAAGGCTTGTTATGTATTTACAGAAGTAGAGTCATGAACTAAACATTTATTGAAGATGTTGGAAAAGATTATTATAGAAAAGATTCCAGAGAAGAAAATAATAGAGATAAGACTGCAGAGTACAAATGGAGAAAGAAAGAGTTGGCACAGAATCAAGACTAGAAATTAAAAGAGAAAAATAACTCAGATATTTCAAATATTAACAATATTTGATAAAAAGTTTGAAACATGGAACATTTAAAAAATATGAAATATTGTGAATATTTAAATCAAATACACAAATTCCAAAAACTGACATAAGAAAAAATAAAAATCCTAAAATTTATATATTTATCAAACATTTAATTAGTAGACACAAATTTCCCTATGAAATAACGCTGAGAGGCATTTACCACTAAGTTCTTCCAAAATTTCAAGGACTATTCAATTCTGATGTTACAAAAACATTTAAAAGAATGAAACATGAGGAGATATTTTTAAACTTACATTTGGTCACCTTGATATTAAAACCAAAAAGATACCAAAGAGCAAAAAGATATTATTATAAATAATGATGCAAAAATCCCAGATGGTGTATCAATAAACTGATACAGTAATGTATATGAGGAAAATATACCATAATGAACTTTAGATTATCTGATGAATAGAAAGTTAATTTAACATTAAAAAATTAAATTTAATCATATTAAAGATTAAGGCAGACCAAAAAAAAAAAAAAGTTATTTCAATAGATGCAGTAAAAGCATTTTTTAAATTAAACACCCGTTCATTTTTTTTTTAGTAGAAATATGGGAAACCTTTCCAAAATGTGATAGAGAATCTCCTCAAAATTTAGAGCAAACATCATTTAATGATAAGATATATAAACTTTTCCCTTTCGTATTAAATTTCAAACTAAAAATCTGCTATTACTAATTCAACATTTCACTTTGGGAGCCAGCCAATACCTTCAAGGCAGATAATTAAAATAGATGTTATGAGGATTTGACAGGAAGCAAAAAGACTTTAAACATTCACAAATGATGTAACTTCAGACGCAAATTCTAAAGCGATTAAAAGATAATATTATTAGAAATAATGAATGTACTCAGCATCACTGCTGGCCCACAAACAGAAATAAAGAGCCATACAAATGAATGCTACATTTGAGCATTAAATGGTTAGGAAATAGATGATAAGAAAATAAATTTTTTATAATAACACCATTACAATAGCTGCAAAAATATCAAATGTCCAGAAATAAACTTCAGTTAAAAATGTAAGACCTTTATTAAGAAAATCGCAAAACTATTTGGAAACAGTGAAGGTTAAAAAAAATTTTTGTGAATTGAAAAACTCCTTAAACTCACTGGAAAAAAATTCTCCCATTATCCATGTGTAATTTCAATGTACCATAACTTAAAGTAAATATATCAGAATTTCATGGAACTTGGAATCCTGACTTAAACTTTTGTATCAAGTACAATAGCACAAAAACAGCCCAAGACATACTTTAAAAAAGATCGAGTGGAAAGACCTGTTATACCAAGATACATCGAGTACCTAAATTTGTGAGATAGAGCTATAAAGTTTTTCAGAGATAATATAACATACGCTAATATTTTCATAACCTCACTTTGAAAAAGGACTTCTTCAGCCAGACAAAAATGTATCAAACCATATATCAAAGGACATACTTGATTATTTTACAAGTAAGAACTCTTGATAAAAATCATTATAAATGAAGTAAAAAGACTTCGTAAGATTATATGTGGGGGGAAAAAAGCCAAATAAAATACAACATGACTCCCAAGAGACATAGACGAAGAATCCCTTCCAAAAAAAAAAAAAAAAAAAGTGGCAGAAAGCTTGACCAGCACCTCACGAAAAAGGAAAATATAAATGGCCAATAAATAAAGGTATAAAAATATGTCCAGCCTCCTTAATAGCCAGGTAAATACATATTACAGCCACAAAAAATACCATTATGTAACATTTTAAGAAGTGTGAAAATACATATGGAGATTACAATGCAGACGTGTGATAAATTACTAGCCCCAATTTTTCATTTGTCCCTATACTCGCACCTTTTACCATGGAACCAGGTAGCATCTCCCACTAAGTGTGGAATACCTTTCCCCACCTCTGACTTTGTGACCAGCCTGGTGGCTTGCTTTGGCCAGTCGGGTGTTAACAACTCTAATGGTAGCAGAACCATTATATATATATATATACACACACTACTATATGTATATACACATATGTATATACACATACACAACACACACACACACACTATATATATATATATACACACACACACAACTATTTATATATATATATATATATGTACATATATATATATATTCTGTGAAAGCCCACAAATCCCACCCCCTCACTAAATACTCTGGAGGAATTTAGGATACTTATTTTAAAATAATATTCAAAACAGGGTCTATAGTAATCAAAACTGGAAGAATCCTAAATAGAATAAATAAATATATGCATTGTAATATGTTCCTGAAATATATCACTTTGTAATCAACCTATTTGGCTATACATATCAATATATGTCCTATAAACATATTGAATAGAAAAATGCCACACTACAAGACATACATATTGATTCAATTTTATCAAATTCTAAAACAGATAAAACTAGAGTGAGCAGGCATGTATACAAAATACATGTATGTAGGGGCACGTGGGTGGCTCAGTCAGTTGAGCGACTGACTTCAGCTCAGGTCATGATCTCATGGTCTGTGGGGTCCAGCCCCGTGTCGGGGTCTGTGCTGACAACTCAGAGGCTGGAGCCTGCTTCGGATTCTGTGTTTCACTCCTTTTCTGCCCATCCCCTGCTCACACTCTTTCTCTCATAAATGAATACATATTAAAAATTAAAAAAAAATACATGTACGTAAGATATATTTGTCATTTTCTTGGGTGACATGAATTTTGGCTTTTTTCTGTTTAGGGGATCTTCCACTACGAGAATCCCTCTGCGTCCAGCCCTCAGATGAGAAGCTGAATACGTTGTCACCATCCTGACATGTGGGGCATGAATATATAATCTAGGCTCAGCGAGTCAATATATCCTGCCTGGAACTTCCAGTCTAAAGTGAAGGTGGGGCATAGAAGAGTTAAGCTGCCATAAAGCACAGTGTTCTCAGTGACAGCAGTCTCTATGACACTGCCTTTCTTGGATGAGGTTCTGGCTCATTCCAGCAGTCTAGCCTCCTTTGGACCTTGGCATGTTTTGTTTTGGTTTGATTTGATTTGGTTTGGTTTTTTACACCCAAGTTTAACAAACTCCTGGAACTTTTCTCTGTAAACCACTACAGTTTCAGTAAAGCTTTCTCCTTCATGCATCAGAGGTAATTGCCAGGGCTTGCCATTAAGAAAAAAAAAAAAAAATCCTGTGAGATCCAATCTAACCACTTCTTAAGACAGCCATAAAATCTTTAGGATTCTTTCAAATTTGGGCCAACAAGTTCCTTATGTTCAGCTAACGATAGGACTGATTTACTACCAAGTATCTGACGCCCTGGATAAACATGAATAGGTGTTTCCATTTTTCACAAGCAGACATTTTCTGAATTATTTGGAAAACCACAATCTCCATTGAGCGAAGCAGTCCCGGTTTTCCGTCCAATATGCTGTGATGTTAGCTCTGTGCCATCCTGTTACTCCAGAGGAAATTGCCTCCTTAGCTTCTGTGACATTACAGGAGCAACCATATTACCTCATGATGCTGGAAAATACATCCAATCACCATTCTATTGCTTTACTTTAGCATCCTCTGTGACTTCTGAAAGGGAATTTGTACCTTTGAAACTGCTACATCCTTTCATTTTTCGCGTTTGGTAATACAAATCCCTTTGAAAAGCCTGGAAGGGTTTATAAACCATGATAATTTGTAACAAACAAAAACATAAAAGAAAAACGTCGCACAGAGCAGAGTAAATCCACATGAGATACTGGTTTCACATTCGTTTTGATTCTGGCAGCAGAATAAGAGCACCAGAGAATCAACAAAGGGAAAATAAAAGGTAGAAAAAAACCCAAAAGGCTGGCAAACAATTCTGAACATGAAAAAAAAAAAAAAAAGGTAGCAAGAGAAAAGCAAAATGAAATGTAAAATAAAAAAAGGTGACCCTTCATGAAAAAAAAAATTGGCAAAAGTAAAAAATAATCAAACTAAGCTGAATGATGAAGAAAAAGGGAAGGAAGAAAACTTCACATTCAGATTTAGCTTCTCAAGCAAGAGAGAAGGCATTAAAAAAGTGGGCAGGCAAGCCCTAGGAAAAGGGAAAGAATATTGTAGCATGTTGCAAGCTTTACCCATAAATCTTAATATTTGAGAAACGTGAGGTATGCTCATTCTTTATTAAATATATAGAGAGAAAGAGTTGGCTTTTCTCAAAACTACACTCATTCATTGCTCCTCTGTCAGTTTTTACTGCCTTAGAGAATAAAGGGTTCAAAGCAGAAGGAATTTCAAGTTTAGTTGTTAGGGTTAAGCTTCCATTAGGTGTTTTTGCTTGGGTGGGAAACAAGTCAGAGGGCATTGTAACACATTCAAAAAAGCTGTGATGTCATCAGTCTATAAATCTTTTCCAATAATTCATTCAGCAATATATTTAATTAATAGACACTTTCCTTTAAATTGCTGTGGGATACTCTAATCATAGGTCATTTCTAAGAGGTCTGATTAGGCAAAATTAAACTCAAGTGTTTATTTATTTCAGTGCATGGGGATTTTCAAAGCAATCTCACAGATGCTAAAAGTTTTTAATTATTCTAAGTCCTCGCCCTATTTGTGCTCAGTTCATAGAGAGAGATAAGAAGTAACTTGTGTAAATACTGTGGCATTTTCTGGGAACCTTTCTCAACTGGAGTTCATGAGAGAATTAAGCCACATAGAAAATGATTTGGGGGTACCGTTATTTTCAACAGTACTATTTTAGATACAAAGGAGAGAAGTCAACTGACTACATACAAGAGATGACTCAAGGAATTCCTTCTCAAAAGGTCTCAACATCACATAAGAACTTGTTAGAAATGCAAATTATCTGTTCCTACCTCAGACCTACTGAATCGGATATTCTGAGGGGCAGAATCAGACAATCTGGGACTGAGTAAGCCCTACCCATGATTCTGATATACGCTGATATTCAAAACCACTGCTTTTGTGAACTAGAGCCTAAATTTCTTCAGTACTTCAATTGAAACAGCATTTATATGCTTTTTGAGGACAAGGATTTGAAATTAATATGTTTCAAATGGTTACAAAAATGATACAATTATAGCAGTAGAAATTTTAGTGTTATTCTTTATATGAGTGAATAGTCTTAGGAAAGGCATGCTGTGGTTTTATCAGAAGTTATCTTGATAATAACAGAAACCTTGTTTTCAGATTTCAATAGCTTTTTAAGATATATGAAAACCCTTAATGCTTATGTTTACTCTACTCAATGTCCCATCACGTAAGCCATTGTTCTACAACAACTACACAACAACCAAAAGATAAATAATTCCCACTATTATTAATAAAGAAATAAAGCTATGGCACATGGTATGTAAAAAAGTCCAATAAGTATTGAAATGTCCATGGAGAAAAGGGAGTCTTTTCAAAATATACACTTATACAAATATATAAGTGTATATTTGTGTAAACTTTACTGTAACTATATGTAATATGTATTATATAATGACATATTTACATAACTAAATTTAGTAGCTATATATAGTATTATACATAACTATACATATGTATAGTATTATACATAATTATACATATATAATTATATATAATAATATAATTATAGTAATTATATTATTTTATATATAATATTATATGCCATATTATATGATATATAGTATTATATATTATATATAGTATTATATGATATATATTATTATATATAATGATATATATACATAGTATTACTATATTTAGTCATTACAGTTAATACAATTATATATAGTATTCTATGTAAGGATATATGGTATTATTATATATAATAATTACAGCAATTATAATTATATTGAGTTATAGTTATATAACTCAATTATATTATAATTAATATAACTAATTACATTATGTAAATATACATATATGCATAGATTTATATACACATTTATTTTTGCTTTTCATTATATGCTACATTACAGGAGCCTATGTTATTCTCTCAGTGAGAAACAACTAGATATAGTAAGAGATAGTTTCTGCACAAAGTATAATGTAGCATATAAACACAAAGATGTTATAAGGATTTCAAAGTCAGAGAAACATCTGAGCTTCATGCATCAATTGGGTTTGGAGATTCAAATGTCATTGAACTTCATTTTTTAATTTATTTTTTCTCTATATATTTCCTTTGCTATTCTGCTTCTTTGCCAAGCCAGTTCTCTGCTTTTCCCACCCAAATGATTGGAAATATGTCCACTAATGTTTACACTTTCAGTTTGCATATTGCCATTCAGCTATCTTCTTAAAATAGTCAGACACTCTGTTCTAACTACTGAAGATAAAAATCTCAAAGACCAATATATGTGACAATAGACTGTACCTATTGCAACAATATACATAAAAATGTGGTAATAATAGAAGGGAAAATAGTGGACATTTGATATCCACTATAAAAATTGACACAAACCATCATTTTCTGTATTATAAAACTGTGACATATTCTAAGCACTTGTTCAACTATTCTGAAAGCAAGTGATACTCGTCATCAGTTAGTATCTAACTAAAGTATTTTTTTATTATTCTGGCAATCACAAATTAAAGTTTCTTCAATTCAGTTGTTACTTTGATAAATGTCTATTAAGTTTATATGTGCAAGACACTGCTAGGTAATATATGCATTATATATATATATATATATATATATATATATATGAATCAGCTGGTGGGCTTATTAATTCACCTTTATACTAAGAATTTCTGCCTCATGGGTCTGGGGAAAGGGCCAAACATTTTGTATTTTCAACATGTTCCATAGTTGTTTTTTGTGTTTCAGAACCAAGACTTGGGCATAGAGCTCAGAACACAAAACAACATCACTCTCCTCAGGAGACCTACATTCTGAGCCACTGGAACTCTTTTTTTTTTTTTTTTTTTAACATTTATTCATTCTTGAGAGAGAGAGAGAGACAGAACATGAGTGGGGGAGGGGAAGAGAGAGAGCGGGAGACACAGAATCCGAAGCAGGCTTCAGGCTCTGAGATGTCAGCACAGAGCCTGATGCAGGTCTCGAACCCACAAACTGTGAGATCATGGCCTGAGCCCAAGTTGGATGCTTAGCCAACTGAGTCACCCAGGTCCCCCTGAACCATTGGAACTCTTAATCATCCTTTTATATTGATGTGCACATAAATTGACCTCAGTCACAAATATGTCCTATTTTGTTAGGTATAGACTCCAAAAAATTTCAAAGAGTGCTAAAAGGCAAGAGAGCACAATGTAAAGAGACAAAACAAGCCTCAGAAGAAGACAGAGATAGAAGACAGACTTAAGGATTATCTTACAGGAAATTCAAAATAACAATGATTACTATATATAACAGGTAAGACCATATGGTAATATAAATAGAAGGAAGGAAACAAAATGCTAAGAAACAGTGGAAGGGAGACTCTGGAAATCTAAATCATCATAACAGAAATGAAGAATGCCTCTGATGGGTTCATCTATTGACTAGACACAGACAAGAAAACAATCTGCGAACTAGAAGACTGGTCAACAGAAACTTCCCAAGCTGATCATCCAAAGATGATCAACATCATCCTCATCATCCTCATCATCCTCCTCATCAGAACATCCAAGAACTATGGGACAATTTCTAAAGGTTTAACATATGCTTCATGGTGGGTGCCTGAGTGCCTCAGTCGGTTAAATGGGGGACTCTTGGTTTTGGCTCAGGTCATGATCTCATGGTTTGTGAGTTTTAGCCCCACATGAGTCTCTTCAATGACAGTACGGAGCCTGCTTGGGATTCTCTCTCTCTCTCTGTCTCTCTCTCTCTCTCCCTGTCTCTCAAAAATAACTAAATAAACAAAAAAGAACAAAACAAACAAACAAAAAATCCATATGCCTAATGGAAGTAGGAGGAGAAGAAACTCCCATTGCCTTTAAGAGTCTTCCAGAGTGTGTCCACAACACTTTTGCTTTTTTCTCTATGGCCAAAATTTAATCATATGGCCTACAAACATCAGAGAAATGTAGCCTTTTAACTTTGTGGGTTGATCAGCATTTGGTTTCTCAAGAAAATTTGGAGAATCAATGTTGCCTGTGGAATATTTAGCTAGAAGTAATGAAGCTAGGCATCACAAGTTCGTCCCTGGAAACTCCTTTTGTCATTCTCACGTGGAAGGGCCTTATATTATTCTGTTTCTTCTCCACTACTCTGAGAATTACCTAGTCATTCACGATGACTCTATGCTGGTAGGTTGGTCTAGTATAATCAGGCACAAAGTCTACATGGATCTTGTCAGTCTGCCTTTGAAATACTGATGCTTATTCCTCATATCAACTTGGTAGGTACTGAATGGAATCATGTCATATTGCTCAACAGATGCAGAGGATTAAGATGAATTAGGGGTCAGTTCCAGGCATCCCGAGATGCTTTATGTATGTACCATTCATAGTAGGATTTGTCTTCAGGTCTGTTGAGGTATAAAGGAGGAAAATAGCTAAATTTAAATGGAACACCAAAGGCATTAATTAAGAAAAAAGGAAAGAAAGAAAAGAAAAAAAATAATGTTGCAAAACTAGAATAAATAAAAAGTGTAGGTAGTCTTTCATGCCAGGTCAAATAATTTCATTTTGTATTTTATGGGAAACAGAAAACTATCAAATTTTAGACTAGGTTGAAAGTCTGAGAGACATTCAAGGAAGACAAATTGGAAATGCTCTTACTGGCTTTAAAGAGAAGGAGGCTGCATATAAGAAAGTCTGACAGGTGAGTTATACATTTATAGCAGAGGTAATAAAATAATAAGTAAATTGCTATTATGTTGAAGACAGCATTTGCTGACTTCCCTAATTTAACTGTAGACACCTCTAAAAACAGCTAGTACCCAAAAGACCTATACCTCACAGATAGTCACTCTATGTTCAACATTTGACTGCAGCCAGAAGAAAATATTCTGGAATTTTAGATGCATTGCAGACTTTACAGTTCATATGAAGCACATTTCCCCTTTGGAGGGAAGCAATTGTTCATTTCATTCTGTCCTATTCCAGGGAGTGGAAACTATCAGTTAATCAGTCTGAAGTTCAAATAATCTTTGAACAGTATTGCTGACAGTATGAGGTATACTGGAAAAAAGAGAGCTCACTGTTTGCTCACTTACTCACCAGAAGTTCAACATGTTGAGGAACATCTTGTATTATTTGGAATCTATCCATCATTAAACATAAATGAGAAAGAGACTGTAATACACAAATGTGCTAATGCCAAATGGATACATGTATTAAAGACACTGTAACCATCTGGCCCCAATATGGGACCCAGAATGTTCCCATATATCAAATCATAATTCCCATACAATATTTTATATCTGTAATGCAATGTTGATGAAAACAGAATTGTTTTCCATTTGTCAAAGTAGGTTACAGAAGCGGTGTAGAAAGTGAACACTTTGACCAGAAAAGAAAAAAAAATTGATGGCCAATAGAGAACTTTACTAAAATCTTGGTTTTGTGGGGTAAGGGAACACAGGGACACACACTGGGGACTATCAGAGGAACATTCAATAATTTTAACAGTGGACATATTTGAGGATTATTCTTATCACCATCTGTCTGTGTTAACTCCCTCAACCTTTAAATTCCTCTCGTTTCTCATTATTTATTTAAATATTAAACATATTTTAGAGTTGAACTTAAGTTCCACCTTCTCCATAAAAATTCTCTCATTACTACCTCCATTCCACTATGCAATGAACTCTCCCCTCCTCAAACTGTAGACCCTGCTGCTTCTACCAATCAACTGGTTTTTAAGGTGTACTTTCTTCATGTAGAATAGAGATCTTCCTTCTCTCCTTTCTTTCTTTTTGTATCCATCTACCTTCCAACCTTCCTTCCTTCTTTTCTTTTTTTTCTCCTAAGAAACAATTTTTGTCATGAAATATCTCATGCTAAACACAGATACATAGGATAGGAAATAGAATTACTCGTTTTTCATAGAAGGGGAATAAAGTCCTGTATTTTGTCTAGTAGACCCATTTTGTAACTGACATGCCTGTATTGAAACTTTGGGATACCTTGATATCCCATTAATGTAACCTACAAAAATATAATATAATCCATTCCATGAGGAGCAGTGACATTCCCTTTTGTGCCTGCTATGGCTACTTGGGATAACCAGTGTCCTGTTCTTTCCTTTTGTTCTTAGATAATTGATGACAAGAATACTATTTCACTTCCAATTCACTCAGCCTCCTTAGCTATTTAAGGGGCTAGCTAGCTGGATTGGGGGACATCTATGATGACAAGACTGAAGGTATTAAGTAGGAAAGCAAAAGGGAAGAAGAGGGAAATATCAATCCCCTGAGACCTCCTTCCTTCCCCTAATATTGACTCTTCTTCTCAAACATCATTAGGCATTCTAAATCTTTTTCTATCCCTTCACCTACCTTCCACCTGGCCACACATTGCTTCTGAGCAAGATATCCCCAGAATCCCATGGTTAACTTTCTATAATTTCATACATCTTCTTAACTTCTTGAAGTATATCATCTTTCTTCAGTCCCTGAGATTCTCAATGACCAATAACTAGAACTTGAAACTTCAAATTAATGTAATAACCATCCAAGCAAGTGTTTTACCTTGTACCATGTTCTCTGCTATATTCTCAGTGCCTGTATTGTCTGGCAGAGACTTATGAGGCACTGAAAAAAAATCTTTACTGTATATGACATGCTTTTATTCCTATGAGAATGTAATAGAAAAAAGTAAAATAGGGCAGAAAAGTAAACAATAAATTTCCTGCAACTTCCATATCCTTTCTAGTATTAAAATACTTTAAAAAATTAATGGGCATTGATATTATCTAAATACAGATCATACGTAACACCACAAGGATCCCTCTTCTCCTTTTTTAGGCATACACACTTCTCTCTGGCCTTCTCTCCTTCCTATCACTATTAATCTACTCTCCATTTCTATAATTTTGTCTGCTAAAGAATATCATATGAATGGAATCATACAGTTAGTATCCTTTCATTTAGCATAATTCTCTGGATATTCATGCAAGCTATTGTATGAATCAAGAGTTTACTTATTTTTACTGTTGAATAGTATTCGTTGGTATGGATGTACCAATTATTGGTAAACAATTCACCACCCAGGCAAGGAGATCTGGCTTGTTTCCAGGTTTTGGCTATTATGAATGAAGCTTCTATGAATATTTGTGTACCAAAAATAACAAATAATAACATGCTTATAGAAAAGTGATTGTCTGCTATGTATTGGCTACCTAAAATATACTATACATTTAATGTATTTTATATCACATTTATTATCATTGCGATCCCATAAATGAAATATTACCTACTTAAAAAGATTAATGTTTATTTATTTATTTATTTATTAATGTATTTATTTATTTATTTTGAGAGGGAGAGAGACGGGGGCAGAGGCAGAGGAAGACAGAAAATCCCAAGCAGGCTCCGTGATGCCAGCACGGAGACTGATGCAGGGCTTGAGCTCACGCACCATGAGATCATGACCTGAGCCAAAATCAAGAGTCGGATGCTTAACTGATTGTGCCTACCAGACGCCCAATAGTATCTACTTTTAACAGAACTAGAAACTGCATATCAGAGAAGTTAAGTAACCTTCTCAAGGTCACATTTCCCCTCTTAATAGGAAAGCTGGACTTTGATTTCAGATTTAGGCTTCTCCAAAGGGCATATCCATTTTACTGCATTTTCACCTGAGATTAAGCCATTCAACTTAGTGCCAGATATAGTTGAGGTGAAGTCTACTAGAAACAATGAGCTTTAGCCATCAAAAGAGGCTATTTTTCCAGGCAGCCAGATAAAAGGTTAAGAATAGAGATCTAGTTGAACAAGGAGTCATCACTCATCCATTACTTTTTCCTCTTTGCAAGGACCTGAACTTTTTCACAGAAACATTGCTGTGTAGGGTAATGATATTAGATTTATGTAGTTGGGGACCCTGGGTGGCTCAGTCGGTTAAGCATCTGATTTCAGCTCAGGTCATGATCTTGTGGTTTGTGAGTTCAAGCCCCACATCAGGCTATGTGCTGACAGTGTGGGGCCTACAGCCTGCTTCAGATTCTGTGTCTCCCTCTCTCTCTGCCTCTTTTCTGCTTGTACTCTGTTTCACTCTCTCAAAAATAAACATTAAAAATGAAAAAAAAAGTATGAAGTATTTATGCATTCTGTGACTAAATTTCTATGTGACATTGAACCTTAAATGACAAACAGCTGGCCTACAAACATGGTCAGTCTGGAGCTGGGACAACATGACTTTATAATTTCATCTTTTATAAATCAATTTCCACCTGAATTTTAAATCCTTGAAGACTGTTCTCCATTTCACACAGCTTCTGTTTCATACAGCTTTATCTAACAGTTGCCTATTATGGGAACTCTTTCATACTAGGTTCTTAGAAATATATAGTCTTTAGACTGTCATCTAAACACTTTCCTTTCCAACAGAAATCAAGAGTACACTTGGTACTTAGCAAAAATAGTGCCTCCTATATCCCTTGAAATAACGGTGATGCTTAAAAAAAGTTTTACCTGTTGACTGCCTATCAACAGATATGTAAACAAAAGTTCATATTAATAAGAATACTTGAATTTCTAAAGGTACATCCAAAGGGATATATTTTATTATTTTATTGAGATGTAATTGGCATATAGAATTATATTAGTTTCCTACGTACAATATAATGATTCCATTTCTGTATATATGTGAAATAATCACCACAAGTCTAGTTAACACCCCTCACCATCTAGCTTGAAGTGGCCAAGCTGTCCAAGCAAACTCACTTCTACTTGGATGCCACAGCATTAGGCAGCGCTGAGAATAGAGTTTGGGGAGGTAGAGTAGGGCTCCAGAGCTCAGCAGATAGGCAGCAAAGCAAAATCACAGATGCAGAGCAATATCCTGGATGCAGCTAGAAGGTCAGGAACTGGAGTGGGAGACCCTCAGAGGGAGGTTGAGAGGAGGGTCCCAAAGGTGGGACTTAGCAGAAGGACAGAGACATTTTAATCTACAGAGACCAGATCCTGGAGTGGCATCTGATAATGCAGAGCTGTGTTGCCAGTTCGTGATCAAGCCTCCTATCTTGAGATGGTTCCTTTCCTTGGGTGAAGCCATCGACGTGCAGACTCCAGAGGCCACACAGGCCAGGGATGCCTGCTGTATGCATCAAAGGGACTATGATGTCCTCCTCTGTATTCTCTACCTTCAGGAGTTCTGGGGGCCCTCCCTCATACCTATTCCCCACCACCCCATGTCATGTGATCAGCCCGGAGTTACGCTTATACTACACCTAGTATCTTCTTGTTGGCCCTCAAAAAAAAAAAAAAAAAAAAAAAAAGAGATCTATTTTTAAAAGACAATCAATTTAGTCTCATTGGCTACTTTTCAGGATCCAAGCCTTTGGCCCTTAAAATAATTTCCTTCTGTTTCTATACTCACTTTCTAATTTTCTTTTTCCAGGGAACCCAAGTTCATAGGTTCAAGTTCAAGTCCAGCCATTACATGTTCACAGAACTCCAGACATGGATAACCAACTATTAATTCAATATTCCCTTTGGAATGCATACTCTGTAGTGTCATCAGACTTTTAAACTCTGTGGAAACCCAATATCTTTGAAATATTTCTCATTTTAATAAGGGTACCACTTTTCCTCCAGTGATTCAGGTCAAATATCTCAGAGATACCCTTGAAGCTCCCATTCTCTCCCATCTTTTATTAAATCTGTCAGGAAATTATAAAGTTCTAAATTCCAAATCCTTCCGAAATCTGACTACTTTCCGCAATACCACCTAAGTTCAAGCCAACAACATATCTAAGCCTGACTACGGCAATCTCCTATCAAATAGACTTCCATTTTCCGATATGACCACCCTTCACACATATATAAAGCTGTCTTTTCCAAATTATTCTTTTGAAATGTAAAACTGATTCTGACACCTCTCTCATCAAAGTTCTCCAACATCTTCCCATCATACCTAGAAAAATACTCAAATTTTCTCCTGGGTTAGTATGTTCTGACACAAACTGGTCCCTGACTGCCTCTCCTATTCACCTTCTATCACCTCTTGTTTTTTCACCGAGTTCCTGCCACACTTTTAGCATTTCTTTTTTTTTTTTACATTTATTATTTTTTGAGAGACAGAGACAGAGACAGAGACAAAGTGAGAGCAGGGGGGGCAGCGGATAAAGAGGGAGGCACAGAGTCGAAGGAGGCTCCAGGCTCTGAGCGGTCAGCACAGAGCCACGTGGGACTTGAACCCACAAACTGTGAGATCATAACCTGAGCCGAAGTCGGCACATAATCGACTGAGCCACCCAGGTGCCCCACACTTCTAACATTTTGAAAAAACTCCTGCTTTGGGGCCAATTTTATTTATTTATCCCTGTCTTCTTCGAGATAGCTCCATGACTGATTCCTCTTTCACATGCAAGACTGAAATTTCTCTGTCACCAAACAGGCCTTTTTTGAGAGCCCCAGTTAAATAGAAGTCCTCCATAGTGAAAAACATCTTCTATTGAAAAAAATTTGTCTTACGTTTATTGGTATGTGACAGCATGTAAATAAAATATGGGAGTACCTGGGTGGCTCAGTCGGTTGAGCATCTGACTCTTGATTTCAGCTCAGGTCATGATCCCCAGGTTGTGGGATGGAACCTCGAGTCGGGCTTGCACGGAGCCTGGAGACGGCTTGGGATTCTCTCTCTTTCTGTCCCTCTCCCCTGCTCTCTCTTTCTCTCTTCCTCTTTCCCTAAAATAAAAAAAAAAATAAGATAAGATCAGTAGATATTATACATACAAAATGTCAAATATTGATTTCTTAATTTTTTTAGTATTTTTTCCCAGTCAATAGACTATGAGTGCCCTGAGAGAAAGAATGCTACTTATATTGACTGTGGTACCTGGCACATAAGAGACACATAATAAATATTTTAATAAATAAATAACCCAGGGGAATTATACAATTCCTATGCATCAAAAGCACACATAAGCAGAATTTAAAACAAGAACATCAAAGACAAAAAATATTTTCAAACTACGTACCAGAAAAATTTTTTAAAGTCCAAAAACTGAACTCTGAAATTCTCCCTGAAAGTCCGTCTATCCAAACCCTTGTCTGTCCTAATTGATAGCAACTTCTTTCCACTTGTGATATCCAGAATTGCCTTGGAGGTTTCTTTGATTCCTCATTTTCTCATATAATCTTCCTTTAGTCCATCAATCCAGTTGCCTCTAACTTCCAAATATGCCTACATTCTGACGACCTCACAACATGTTTCTGTTTCTACTTTGTCCCATGTTGTCTCCATGCCTCAATTATTGCCATAGCTTCCTAAGTAATGCCCTTGCCTACAACCTCAGGCTTTTCATGTAATAGCAGACGAGTGATGCCTTTATATACAAGGACTGGGTGCTGGTATGCATTAGAGATTCTTGTCTGCTTACAGAGCCTTCCAATTCTTGTGTATCCTTGGTGGTTCTTTGATGATAAGTATCCTAAATTTTCCAAAGCTATAAGCATCTATGAATACTTATGGCAGTGGTCTTAAATGTGCTGACTCCCATGATAGCTCCTTTCTGTGACTACACTTGTTCCATGTTTGGAGCAGAAGCCTCATAAAGCCCGGATTTGTAATCCAATGTTCCTGGATCTCGACTTGTGTTGAGTTGATGTGACGAATGTTATGTAGATGAGCAAAATTTCAAAGAGGTGCATATAAATCTCTCATCAGACTAGAGAGAGCCAAAAACTGTTTTTAAAATGGAAAACTTGACCAAAGTGTGCTATAGGTAAACAAACTTCATTATTACCTGGCATTATGCCCTAAAGATGGGATGAAATTGTGGCATGTTCTTGAACTTCTTTATTCATTATCATAGTTACTTCAGTGTCATTTTTCTTAACTTAGAAAAGAGAAACTAAAACTTCATTTTTATTTTAGGATTTGTTTTTCTTTTGTATGATAAGCATCAACATAATCTTAGATAATTAATTAAGAATTTATATAGACAGATACATAAATACACAAATAAGACTATGTTACTCCTTTGCTCAAAGTTCTGTAAGGTTCCATTTTATCCTGGTTAAAAGAAACGGTCTTTATATGGCCTCCTAGGCATAACATGATTTGCCTACCTGTTATGACCCATCACCTCAGCAGCAATTCATTCTTGTTTTTTCTTTTCCTTAATTTCTTCACCACATTGGCCTTCTGGCTGTCCTTAGACATGGCAAGCACACTCTATCTTAGGACATTTGTTTTAGCTAACCTTACTGCTGGAAGCACTGTCCTTTCAGGTTTACAATTAACTCACTGCCTTATGTTCCTCACTCTTTGCTTATATATCACCTTTTTAATTAAGATGACACTCACAGATATATTTAATGCACTCTAATCCAGAAATCCTTAGTCCCCTAATTCTGTTCTATTTTGTTTCACTCTTGCACAGTGCGTACTTCCTTGTAAAAACATAATAAGTGTTATTAGGGTGGCTCTGTGGTGGAGGGAGTGACTCGATTTCAGCTCAGATTGTGATCTTGAGGTCTTGAGATGGAGTCTCTTGACTCCATGCTGGATGTGAAGCCTGCTTGATTCTCTCCCTCCCTCTCACACTGCCTCTTCCTGCTTTCTCATGCTCTCACAATAAATAAATAGAACAAAGACACTATTGCACAGAACTTACAGGCGGGATTCAGCCACATTCTCTAGTCCTTCTGATATGATTTCTTCATAAAAGGAAGGTATAAAACATTGCTGGTCGTATGCATTGGATTGACAACTAAGAAATGAATATTGAGCAAGGAAGAAAAATGAAATGGGAAAACAATCTATCTGGTAACACCATGGGGATCTTCATTAGACAAATGCGTGCCATAACACAATGGTACCTAGACTTACTCCACTCTTAAAGGAATTCAGTGTATTCTTTAAATCCTAGCTCATTTACCTGCCAAAAGCCTCTGATTTCTCCAGGAGGACATGCATCACTCAAAAAAATAATTTCAGTGTTCGCTGTGCCTCTTTAGTCAATTCTTTTAAAGTTAGTTTAAGTTTTTCATATTTTTCCAAGTTAACTGGCCATGTCTGAGGCATTCAATCTACAGAAAGATAATTATATGTACATATGGATACAGATTAGACTGATATATAGATAGATAGATAGATAGATACAGATATAGATGATATAGATAGATATATAGATATGTAGTCAGTCTTTTCCTCCTTCTACCAAATAATTAGCCATAATTACCTCTTTTTTAAATTGAATTAATCACTTATTTATCATGCTAATTATTTGAGAGGTCATTGAGAGTAGTGAAAGAATTTGGTTTTCTTATCTCTGTTGCCCATCAGAACTGCCTTTACTACAGGAGGAGCTTAATAAATGTTCTGTCAGTAAATAAACTAATGGTACTGTTACTTTTGTGCCCATACTCTTTAGCAGAAGATTCACCTTCATCCGTTTCCAAGGAGGCCACATTCCACATGAGAAGTACCTCCCTACCACCCTACCTCCTGAGAATAGCAATCAAAATAGGATTTGTGTACCATTCCTTCAGGGTCTTTCCACACTGATTCAATAATAAGTGTACACATCCAATAATCTCAAGCAGGATACTTGTAACCTCAAATACTATTACAGACTCAGAAAAGGGGATGCATTTTTTAATCCACATGCCAATTTGCCACCTTTATATGATGTATCAAAGGAAATAACTTATGATCTCTAAATGGAAAATGGCTTGATCTGCAGCTATCCATAATCATGTCATTCATTCATTAAAGGAACTTCAGTAACAAATGAAGCACCTATATGCTGGATGTGGACACTCTCCATTATGGAAAAATTCGTCAACATAAACTGAGAAGAAAAAGTGGAGATGCACTTAAAAGATAGTAGTGTACATGCTTCTTTAATAAAATTGCCCGTATGTACTTCTCCAGCAGTAATTGAAATGAAAATCATACATGGGAAAAAAAAATCACAGAAAGTGTAAGTTATTTTCACAAAGGAAAGTGGTGAGGACATGTGGGTCTAGTGGTAGAAAACAGGATACAGTAAAAAGAAATAGGGAGGGTTCAGTTAGCTCTTGGTAAGGCTTCAGTGTATGAAAGAAACAAGCAGGGCTCTATTCTCTTAGTAAATTTCAAGTACGCAATGCAGTATTGTTAACTATTATCTCAGCACTGTGTATTAGGTCTTCAGAACTCAGTCATCTTCATACTTGAAACTTTGTTCCCTTTGGCCAGTATATCCTTCTCTTCCCCTCCACATCCTCAAACTTGGTAACCAACTTTTTACTCTGCTATCAATGTACTTTATATTCCTCATATAAGTGAAATGGTATCCTATTTGTCTTTCTGTGTTTGGCTTATACTAAATCTTCTCAACACACACACACACACACACACACACACATACACACACACACTGTATCTATATCACACAGGAATATCAGTTCTGACTCTCTGTGATGTCTGTTGTGACATAAAAAAGAAAAATTAAACTCATTTTGAGAGAGATTGGGAGACGGACATCATCCTAAGGCTAAAATTATTCAAAGACTTCTTGGAATATTTAAACAATCTAAACAAGATTATTGGGCTTTATTGTGAAAGTGTGTGTATAATACCTCATGAAACAACTGAGGTTCTGAGTGATTCAGTAACTTCTCTTGGCTTCCTTATTATGGAGAAGTGCTCAGATAGAATTCCAGATGTGATTCTAAAATCTTTGCAAATAAGTGCATTATTTTCATTGATTTTAAAATATCATATATTTCTACCATTATAAAATTACTTAGTATTTAAAAACTATTTTTCTGGGGTGCCTAAGTGGCTCAGTCAGTTAAGTGTCCAACTCGATTTTTGCTCGAGTTGGAACCCTGTATTGGGCTCTGCACTGAGAGCTTGAAACCTACTTGGGATTCTCTCTCTCTCCCTCCCTCTCTCTCTCTCTCTCTGTGTGTGTGTGTGTGTGTGTGTGTGTGTGTGTGTGTCTCGCTCTCTCTGCCCATACCCCACTCGTGTGTGCTCCCTCTCTCTTTAAAAATAAATAAATAAATGTGAAATAATAAAGTAAATAAATAATAATAAAACCACTTTTCTTACCTCAATGCATGATTGCAGATATCATGAAAACTTGACATTAGAGACCTAGATTTAAATCTGAGGTTTGCTGTTTGCTAGCTATGGATCTTAGAAAAATTACTTAACCCCTCAGTGCTTGAGTTTCATCAGGTATATGTGGGTATAGTAAGGTATACTCACAGAATTGTTTGGATAGTAAGGGGTGATACGTTTTAGAAACACTTTTAAACTAGAAGCTACAAAATACATTTCTGACTTTATACAGAAACAAATGATTTGAAAAAAAATCCCATAAAATATCTGCTTTAATTTTTCTAAAAAAAATTAAACAGAATGAAAATGTTATTGTTTTTTTTTTAATGGCACTCCAAATACAAAAGAACCACTTTTCTAAATGACACTGTTAACATAGAACTATACCTAGTCAAATGGTATTTCCATAAGAAATGGAATTTCTAGTTAAATGGAATTTCCATAAGAGCTGCTCTCTGGAAGATATTTGATAGGTAAGAACACATTTGAGCCCCTCTCCTAAATACTCATAAAAGAGAGACAATGGCAACATCAATCTGCCCCTTACAATTTTCTCTTTCCTTTTTTCATGGCACTATACATTGGATGATACTTCAGTCAAAACTGAGGGCAAGGATGTTATCTTTCTTTCAAAATGAAAAGAAGAAAAGAAAAGAAAAAAAAAGAAAAGAAAACAAACCTTAGTGTCAGTCATTGACAGTGCTTAATTAAAGAGTGTCTTCTATTGACTGGCAACTTTTAAGCCAATAGTATTTTGCCCAAGGAGTGTCTGAGATATCAGACTTCATAGTTAGGGATGTTATTTGGCAACTCCAGGAGGGCTTGTGATGATGTTCTTACTGTTTAACAAGTGTAAGAGATCCCACAGTACGCTTATACAAAAATCCTTTCTTTATTCCACTTAATCCCCTCCACCATTTCCTCTCTTGAGCCTTAGCTTCATGGCCACTTTAGTTCTTTGAAAACTGTTTTTCCGCCCACCATCCATGTGAATCGCTGCAGGCCAAATTTTGCTCTTACAAGTACATGGCAGTCGAGAGGAGCTGCCAGCCTGTAACTGAAGGCTGTATTTAGCACCATAGGTGGTGGTTGATCTCGAACAAGTGTAAACAAACCTATTAGATAAAGTAGCTAAGCTAGGCAAGGATTTGGGAGTGATGTTTATTAGAGTGGCCGGATAAAGATTTTTATATGGCCTCATACACTTGATTGGCTTTTTTTTTT